>NW_019154208.1:351350-376398 GCF_002288905.1 Enhydra lutris kenyoni | reverse complement strand
ACTGTTTTTGCACCACACCCAGTGCTCCATGCAATCCATGCCCTCTCTAATACCCACCACCTGGTTCCCCCAACCTCCCACCTCCCGCCCCTTCAAAACCCTCAGATTGTTTTTCAGAGTCCATAGTCTCTCATGGTTCACCTTCTCTTCCAATTTCCCCCAACTCCCTTCTCCTCTCTAACTCCCCTTGTCCTCTATGCTATTTGTTATGCTCCACAGATAAGTGAAACCAGATGATAATTGACTCTCTCTGCCTGACTTATGTCACTCAGCATAATCTCTTCCAGTCCTGTCCATGTTGCTACAAAAGTTGGGTATTCATCCTTTCTGATGGAGGCATAATACTCCGTAGTGTATGTGGACCACATCTTCCTTTTCCATTCGTCCGTTGAAGGGCATCTTGGTTCTTTCCAGTTTGGCGACCATGGCCATTGCTGCTATAAACATTGGGGTACAGATGGCCCTTCTTTTCACTACATCTGTATCTTTGGGGTAAATACCCGGTAGAGCAATGGCAGGGTCATAGGGAAGCTCTATTTTTAATTTCTTGAGGAATCTCCACACTGTTCTCCAAAGTGTTCTGCCCATTTCTTGATTGGATTATTTGTTCTTTGGGTGTTGAGTTTGATAAGCTTTTTAAATAGATTTTAGATACTAGCCCCTTACCTAATATGTCATTTGCAAATATCTTTTCCTATTCTGTCAGCTGTCTCTTGGTTTTGTTGACTGTTTTGCTATGCAAAATCTTCTGATCTTGATGAAGTCCCAATAGTTCATTTTTACCCTTGCTTCCTTGACTTTGGTGATGTTTCTAGGAAGAAGTTCCTGCAGCTGAGGACAAAAAGGTTGTTGCTTGGGTTCTCCTCAAGGACTTTAATAGATTCCTATCTCACATTAAGATCTTTAATCCATTTGAGTGTATTTTTGTGTGTGGTGTATAGAAATGGTCAGTTTCATTAATCTGCATATGACTGCCCAATTTTCCCTACACCATTTGTTGAAGAGACTGTCTATTTTCCATTGGATATTCTTTCCTGTTGTATCAAATTAGTTGATCATAGAGTTGAGGGCCCATTTATGGGCTCTCTTATGGCTCCACTGATATATGTGTCTGGTTTTGTACGAGAACAATAATGTCTTGATGATTACAGCCTTGTAATATGGCTTGATATCTGGAATTGTGATGCTGCCAGTTTGGTTTTTCTTTTTCAACACTCCTTTGGATATTTGGGGTCTTTTTTTGGTTCCATATAAATTTTAGGATTATTTGTTCCATTTCTTTAAAAAATGATAGTGTTTTGATAGGAAGTGCATTAAATGTGTAGATTGCTTTAGGTAGCATAGACATTTTCACAATATTTTTGTCTTCCAATCCATGAGCATGGAACATTTTTCCATTTCTTTTTGTCTTCCTCAATTACTTTCATGAGTACTTTATAGTTTTCTGAGTACAGATTCTTTGTCTCTTTGGTTAGGTTTATTCCTAGGTATCTTATGGTTTAGGGTGCAATTGAAAATGGCATCAACTCCTTAATTTCTTTTTCTTCTGTCTTGTTGTTGGTTTATAGAAATGCAACTGATTTCTGTGGATTGATTTTATATCCTGACACTTTACTGAATTCATGTATGACTTCTAGCAGTTTTGGAGTGGAGTCTTTGGGGTTTGCCACAGAAAGTATCATATCATCTGCAAAGAGTGAGAGTCTGACTTCTTTGCCATTCAGATGCCTTTTATTTCTTTTTGTTTTCTGATTGCTGAGACCAGGACTTCTAGTACTATGTTGAATAGTGTTGGTGATAGTGGACATCCCTGCTGTGTTCCTGACCTTAGGGGACTTAGGGGAATAGCTCTAAGTTTTTCCCCATTAAGAATGATATTCACTGTGTGTTTTTCATAGATGGCTTTTATGATATTGAGGTATGTACCCCATATCCCTACACTATGAAGAGTTTTAATCATGAAAGGATGCTGTACCATGTCAAATGCTTTTTGAGCATCTACTGAGAGTATCATATGGTTCTTGTTCTTTCTTTTACTAATGTATCATATCACACTGATTGATTTGTGGATGTTGAACAAATCTTGCAGCCCAGGAATATATCCTGCTTGGTCACAATAGCCAAACTATGGTAAGAGTCTAGATGTCCATCAAGAGATGAATGGATAAGGAAAATGTGATATATATAGATATAGATATAGATATCTATATAGATAGATAGATATGATATATATGATATATAGAGATATATATCTCTATATTATATATATGTGTGTGTATATATATGTATGTGTGTATATATATATATATATATATATATATATATATATATATTATGCAACCATCAAAAACCAGAAAACGTGCCATTTGCAATCACATGGATGGAACTAGAGGGTATTATGTTAAGCAAAATAACCAATCAGAAAAAGACAATTGTCATAAGATCTCACTGATATGAGGAATTTGAGAAACAAGACAGAGGATCATAGGGGAAGTGAGGGGGATATGAAACAAAATGAAACCAGAGAGTGAGACAAACCATAAGAGACTCTTAATCTCAGGAAACCAATTGAGGCTTGCTGGAGGGGAGGGGGGTGGGAGAGATAACATGGTTGGTTGATGGACACTGGGGAGGGTGTATACTATGGTGAGTGCTGTGAATTTTGTAAGACTGATGAATCACAGTCCTGTGCCCATGAAACAAATGCTACGTTATATGTTGATTTAAAAAATAAAAATAAAATATTTTTAAAGATGAGGAAATACACAATTTTGATGGAAATAATTTGAGATGTTAGAAGTCTCTGAGGTCAATATGTCCATCTGTGCTTTTATTAATCTACATGGTGATGGATTCCACATGTGAGTGCATTTACTATTCACCTGTCCATTGATTTTCTGGGTCAGGTGCCATACACATTTTTTTAAATATTTTCTCCGTTTCTTCCTTTTAACTTGAGATATTTTAACGAAACTGTATTTCTTCTATCCTAAGTGATAGTGCCTAATTATTTATTTTTATGATTTTAAAAATTTTACCTGCTTTAGTTTTTTTGTTCATTCATCATATTATATACACGTTAATATTGCCTCCTTTGTGCCAGTAAAGCTTATTATTTCTATGTCTTGTATAATTGTGTGAGCACAATATTCCAGCAGAATTTTTTATGAAACCCTTATCCTCTATTATGGGGGGCCCTCAAGGTGCTCCTAGAACTCACAGAAGATGTAACAGATGCAACACAGCTCCTAATGAAGATCGGTGGTTGGTTTCTTGCAGGAAGCATCGGGATACCTGAACTGTTCACAGGAAGCCCTCTGCTGTAATCCCAAGGGACAGAACTAAAGATCTATGAATCTAGTTTCAGATGCTTTACTGATTTATTTATCACTAGGTCATCATATAGTTACCAGGTTATCATTATCCAAAAAATAGACATTTTTACCTAAAGATATGTCTAAATAGCCCAGTAATTGAATGTTTAAAACATACAAACTGGGGCACCTGGGTGGCTCAGTGGGTTAAAGCCTCTGCCTTCGGCTCAGGTCATGATCCCAGGGTCCTGGGATCGAGCCCCACATCAGGCTCTCTGCTTGGCAAGGAGCCTGCTTCCTCCCCGCTCTCTCTGTCTGCCTCTCTGCCTACTTGTAACTCTGTCTGTCAAATAAGTAAAAAAAATACAAACCATAAAATACAATCACAAACTATGCTTTTTCCCAAAAGCACTGTTCCATTCCTCCACCCCAGTGGCCACCACCAGCCCCAGTGGCTCATCCCATGATCTGGCCCAAGAACGCATTGTACAGCACCTCTTGGAGTCACCTGTCATGTGGCATGAACAGTGGCATGAAAAGAGTGTCATCAGAGACTCTCTAGTCCATAGAACTCCTGAAAAAGATCTGTCAGTCCTGACCAGTTTTTCTCCAAACCCAATTCCTTCTAGAAAAACACCCTAGGTCATGCATTTTTCTGTCCATGAAGAGACTTTGCCTTAGGAAACCAGACAGCTGTGAGCTCAGATCACAAAGTGTGCACAAATAGGCAGAGAGAGAGCATCCTGCATCCCCTGTGGCACATAGACTTTCCAGGTGAGAAGTTCCTGGAGCTGGTCCCTGAGGACAATCTTTACTCCACACCCCTTCTACCAGAGGCTCAGAATCTGACTATTTCTCTTGGTTTCAATGGAGTATCTCTCCACTCTACTCAGCTCTCTCTCTTCCTTGCTTTATTCTTGATTTATAATCATGTGGAGAATTCATTTGTTTTCTCATGTTCCCTCTGTTATCATCTTTGCACTGACTGGGGTTGTATTAATTTAATATCTGGTGTTTCCTCAGCCCTGAGCCACATCCACCTCACATACTCTATCCCTGTGACATAACCCTCCTGGCATAAGGAAGGTAATTCTAGGAGGGAGCATCTGAGCACTTGATTTTGGAACTTCTATAATTCATTTTTCAGAAAGTTAAAGGACAAGTGGGAAGAACCATGACCTGTATCAGTAGGGGTCAGGGGGTTGGAGATTGAGCTGGGAAGGTTTGAAGGGAGGGTGGGAAGAGGAGCAGAACATGAGTTTCCAGCTCTCTCTTAGCTGCCTTCCCTGTTGCTTGGCTTTTTCATATGTAGCCACAAGGGACAATGAGGGCCTGAATTAGGGAAAAGCAATTTTTGTTCTCCTGTCCTGCAATCAGGATCAATAGCTGCTTTTAAGCCAGCCCTAAGTAGAAAACCAGAGAAGGGGTGTCCAATATGTATTGTGTCCAATGATTCCTTTTCTGGAAGTGTCAATAAGCATCTCCCAACCTCAAACCACTGTAGAGCAGAGTAGAGTTATGCTTCGGGACAAGTTAGCTGAGGGGCACCAATATGGAGTTGAGGGATGAGAGGTTCGGCTCTGCCTACACTCCTGGAAAAGGAGTAATTGCATCTCCCCTAATCTCAGCGAGCCTGGAGAGCTCTCCTTATCCTCCTCCCACATAGAAGTTTGGTTCTGGGATTCCTCTGACATCCATACCAAGACTTCCCCAGGGGGGGGTAAGGATATTACAAGGCTGGCTTGAATTTAGGGTTTGTCATGGGCTCAGTCTGTAATGATTCAGAATATTCATGTAAAACCCTTTATATCAGGGCAGCTAAGCTCTTCCTTCCAGGGATGCAGAAAAATCTAGAATAGATATAATCAGGTCACAGTGGGTGAGGAGAAGCAGGACAGGAAGCACATTTCATGGAGGCCTCTCCCTCTCTTGAGGGAGTGGGAGTTGATAAGAGAGTTATGGGGGAGCCAGACCCAGGATTGGGATCTCAGAAAGCAGTGCTCTTGGGGCATGGCCTGAGCTATGGTTCTCTTCCCCCTCCTTACTCAGGATACAAGTGAGGTCTCCAAGGAAGGGAGCACAAGGACTTCTGGGCTCTTCTTTTGTCTCCTCCTCAGACTGACTTGGGGCACTAACTTTGAACTCATCAGAGTATATTCTTTCTCTTTCCAGGTTCCTGGGCCCAGTCTCCACGGACTCGACCTCCCTCAGCGTCAGAGACTCTGGGAAGTACCACCATCATCTCCTGTGCTGGAAACAACAGTAACATTGAGGGTTATAATTATGTTTCATGTTATTAACTGCTCTCAGGCATGTCCGCCAAAGTCCTGATTTATCATTTAAATACGTGGCCTTCAGAAATCCCTGATCCTTTCTCTGCTCCACATCTAGAAACACAGCCTCCCTGACCATACATTGGCTTCCGGCTGAGGATAAGGATGAGTATTACTGTTACCCATATACAACAAGTGCCACTTTCTGCAGTGGTTCTTGTTCACGGAGAACTGAGATCAAAACCTGCCCTGTGCTCACAGACTCCCTCCTAGTTCTGAAGATGCTTCACTATTCTGTGCAGAAGGGGCTTTCAGTGGCAAGGCCTTGGAAATTCAGTTCTTTCTCAACGTGTCTTCCCCCTGAAATGACGTTCAATAAGCAATATACTGTTTGGTTAATTGTCTTAAGATTGAGACAGCTTTCTCTTTGCCTGTGTCCTATGGTTCCCATATGTGATATGTGTTCTAGATTTTCCACAGCTATGTGATGGTTAATTTTATGTGTCAACTTGAGTGGAATGAGCGATGCTCAGATAGTTGGTTCAACATTACTTCTGAATGTGTCTATGAGGACATTTCTGGAAAAGATTGACATCTGAATTGGCAGATTGTGAAAGGACGGAAGAACGTCTTTGCCTATTTTAGAAGACATATCTAGCAGTGGAGGCCCTTACTGGGACAAAAAGATGCAAAAGAGGAATATGCAGGGAATAATCTCTATCTTTTGATATCAGTTGAGTCCTGATTTGTGACCCAGTATGTGGTCTATTCTTGAGTAGGTTCCATGTGCACTTGATGAGAATGAGTATTCTGTTGTTTTAGGGTGGAATGTTCTGTATATATCTCTGAGGTCCATCTGGTCCAATGTGTCATTCAATGCTCTTGTTTCTTTATTGATTTTCTGCTTGCATGATCTGTCTATTTCTGAGAGAGGCGTGTTAAGATCTCCTACTATTAATGTATTCATATCAATATGACTCTTTATCTTGATTAACAGGTTTCTTATGTAATTGGCTGCTCCCATATTGGGGGCATAGATATTTACACCTGTTAGATCTTCTTGGTGGATAGTCCCTTTAAGAGTTATATAGTATCCTTCTGTATCTCTGACTACAGTTTTTAGTTTAAAATCTAATTTATCTGATATGAGAATCACTACCCTGGCCTTCTTTTGGGGCCCATTGGCATGAAAGATGCTTCTCCATCCCTTTACTTTCAGTCTGGGTGTATCCTTACTTTTGAAATGGGTCTCTTGTAGACAACATATGGATGGGTCCTGTCGTTTTATCCAATCTGCAACCCTGTGTCATTATATGGGTTCATTTAGGCCATTCACATTGAGAGTTATTGATAGATACGTTTTTATTGACATCGTGTTACCTTTGAAGTTTTCTTTCCATGGATTGTCTCCATATTTCTGTTCAATGATATTCTTAGGATTTTTCTTCTTTTAAATAACCCCCCTTAATATTTCCTGCTGTGTCAACTTGGTGGTCGCATAGTATTTTAAGCCTTGCTGGTCTTGGAAACTCTTTATCTCTCCATCCAATTTGAATGTCAGTCTTTCTGGATAAAGTATTCTTGGCTGCATGTTCTTCTCATTTAGTGCCCTGAATATATCTTGCCAGCACTTTCTGGCTTGCCAGGTTTCTGTGGACAGGACTGACGTTATTCTGATGGGCTTTCCTCTGTATGTAAGGAGCTTCTTTGTCCTAGCTGCTTTCAAGAGATCGTGTCTACAATTATGATTCCTCATTCTTACTATCTGGTCTCAAGGACTTTTGAGATTCTATAATCTTGGGGGGAGAGACCATTCTACCTCTAGTACATGAACACTGGTTCCATTCACGAGATTGGGAAAATTTTCATGGAGAATTTGTTCCACTATATCTTCTAGACTTCGGGGGAGACAAGATGGCGGGGAAGTAGGAGGAGACACCCTTTCAACCTGTACCCTAAAGTGAGCTGATTACCTTCCAAAGAACTCCGATCACCCACGAAAACATCTTGAGATCAGAATTATACACGTCTGGATCTCTACAGGAGCAGAAGATGCCAGTGGGCAGTGCTTCTGTGTTTTTGTGTTTGTCCTGATAGTATATAAACCTTACACTTGGGGTTCTTTTTGATGAGGTTCTTCCTTTATTTGCTTATATATATGTATATTTTTTCTCTTGTATACTTTTTTTTCTATCCATATATTTTTATCAGTCTTTTTGTTTGTCTGTTTTTGTTTGTATACCTCATAAATCTTAACTTGGGGCCCATTTGGGCTGAACCTTCTCTTTTATCTGCCCTTTCTTTCCTGTCTCTCTCTCTCTCTCTTTTTCTTCTTTTTCTTTTCTTTTTTCTCTCATTTGGGTGGGGAATCCTGATTGCTCAGAAGTGTTCCAGGGTGCACCTTGACTGCACCACGGTCGATACATCCAGCTACATTCGTTCAGCCATCTCTCACCACAATCACTAGGAGGAGGAATGCCCAACAGAAGAAAAATACAGAAGATGGGCCTTGTACAACAGAGCTAATGGCTAACAACATAGACAATATGTCAGAAAGAGAATTCAGGCTAACAATTATCCAGGCAATAGCTAGGTTGGAGAAAGCCATGGATGACCAAACAGAATTGATTAGGGCCAAACTGAAAGCGACCAGAGTTGATGTTCACAATGTTAGGGCAGAGCTGAAAGCTACCAGGGATGAGGTTCACAATGCTCTCAATGAGTTCCAATCTAATCTAATTTCTCTCAAAGCTAGGGTAACTGAGACAGAAGATAGAATTAATGATCTGGAGGGCAAACAGATAGAGAGAAAGGATCAGGAAGAATCCTGGAATAAACAGCTTAGAAGCCATGAAAACAGAATCAGGGAAATAAATGATGCCATGAAATGTTCCAACGTCAGAATTATTGGAATCCCTGAAGGGGAGGATAAAGAAAGAAGTCTAGAAAATATAGTGGAACAAGGTCTTCATGAAAATTTTCCCAATCTCGCGAATGGAACCAGCGTTCATGTACTAGAGGCCGAACGGTGTCCACCCAAAATATTAGATTCCAGAAAAACATCAAGGCAACTGATAGTCAAATTGAGGAATCATAATTGTAGGTATAATCTCTTGAAAGCTGCTAGGACAAAGAGGCTCCTTACTTACAGAGGAAAGCCCATCAGAATAACGTCAGACCTGTCCACAGAAACCTGGCAAGCCAGAAAGGGCTGGCAAGATATATTCAGGGCACTAAATGAGAAGAACATGTAGCCAAGAATACTTTATCCAGAAAGACTGACATTCAAAATGGATGGAGAGATAAAGAGTTTCCAAGACCGGCAAGGCTTAAAAGACTATGGGACCACCAAGCTAACACTTCAGGAAATATTAAAGGGTGTTCTATAAAAGAGGAAAAATCCTAAGAATAGCATTAAACAGAAATATGGAGACAATCTACAGAAAGAAAGACTTCAAAGGTAACACGATGTCAATAAAAACGTTTCTATCAATAATCACTCTCAATGTGAATGGCCTAAATGCGCCCATAAAATGGCACAGGGTTGCAGATTGGATAAAACGACAGGACCCATCCATATGTTGTCTACAAGAGACCCATTTTGAACCTAAAGATACACCCAGACTGAAAGTAAAGGGATGGAGAAGCATCTTTCATGCCAATGGGCCTCAAAAGAATGCCGGAGTAGCGATTCTCATATCAGACAAATTAGATTTTAAACTAAAGACTGTAGTCAGAGATACAGAAGGATACTACATCATTCTTAAAGGTACTATCCACCAAGATGACCTAACAGTTGTAAATATCTACGCCTCCAATATGGGAGCAGCCAATTACATAAGAAACCTGTTAATCAAGATAAAGAGTCATATTGATATGAATACATTAATAGTAGGAGATCATAACATGCCTCTCTCAGAAATCGACAGATCATCAAAGGAGAAAATCAATAAAGAAACAAAAGCATTGAATGACACATTGGACCAGATGGACCTCAGAGATATATACAGAACATGCCACCCTAAAACAACAGAATACTCATTCTCATCAAGTGCACATGGAACCTTCTCAAGAATAGACCACATACTGGGTCACAAATCAAGACTCAACCAATACCAAAAGACTGACATTATTCCCTGCACATTCTCAGATCACAATGCTTTGAAACTTTAGCTCAATCACAAGGAGAAGTTCAGAAGGAACTCAAACACCTGGAAGCTAAAGACCACCTTGCTTAAGAATGCTTGGATCAACCAGGAGATCAAAGAAGAACTTAAACAATTCATGGAAACCAATGAGAATGAAGACACTTCGGTCCAAAACCTATGGGATACAGCAAAGGTGGTCCTAAGGGGGAAATACATAGCCATCCAAGCCTCCCTCAAAAAAATTGAAAAATCCAGAACACACCAGCTGTCTCTCCACCTTAAAGAACTGGAGAATCAACAACAAATCAAACCAACTCCACACATAAGAAGGGAAATAATCATGATTAGAGCAGAGATCAATGAGGTAGAAACCAGAGATACAGTAGAATGTATCAATGAAGCTAGAAGCTGGTTTTTTTTAAAGAATCAACAAGATCGATAAACCATTGGCCACACTAATCCAAAGGAAAAGAGAGAAAACCCAAATTCATAAAATTATGAGTGAAAAGGGAGAGATCACAACTAACACCAAGGAAGTAGAAACAATCATCCGAAGTTATTATCAACAGTTATATGCCAATAAGCTAAGCAACCTAGATGAAATGGATGCATTCCTGGAAAACTATAAACTCTCAACATTGAACCAGGAAGAAATTGACAACCTGAATAGACCGATATCTAGTAATGAGATTGAAGCAGTGATCAAAAACCTCCCAAAAAACAAGAGCCGAGGACCTGATGGATTCCCTGGGGATTTCTACCAAACTTTCAAAGAAGAAATAACACCTATTCTCCTGAAGCTGTTTCAAAAAATTAAAGCAGAAGGAAAACTTCCAGACTCTTTCTATGAAGCCAGCATTACCCTGATCCCCAAACCAGGCAAAGATCCTACCAGAAAGGAGAATTTCAGACCAATATCACTGATGAATATGGATGCTAAGATTCTCAAAAAGATCCTAGCAAACAGGATCCAACAGCACAGTAAAAAGATTATCCACCATGACCAGGTGGGATTCATTCCTGGGCTACAAGGATGGTTCAACATTCGCAAATCAATCAATGTGATAGAACAAATTAATAAGAGAAGAGAGAAGAACCACATGGTCATCTCAATTGATGCAGAAAAAGCATTTGACAAAATCCAGCATCTGTTTCTTATTAAAACGCTTCAAAGTAGAGGGATAGAGGGAACATTCCTGAACTTCATAAAATCTATCTATGAAAGACCCACAGCAAATATCATCCTCAATGGGAAAAAGCTTGCAGCCTTCCCGTTGAGATCAAGAACACGACAAGGATGCCCACTCTCACCACTCTTGTTCAACATAGTATTAGAAGCCCTAGCAACAGCAATCAGACAACAAAGAGAAATAAAAGGTATCCAAATTGGCAATGAAGAAGTCAAACTCTCTCTCTTTGCAGATGACATGATTCTTTATATGGAAAACCCAAAAGACTCCACCCCTAAACTACTAGAACTCATACAGCAATTCAGTAATGTGGCAGGATACAAAGTCAATGTACAGAAATCAGTGGCTTTCTTATACACTAACAATGAAAATACAGAAAGGGAAATTAGAGAACCGATTCTATTTTCTATAGCACCAAGAACCATAGGATACCTGGGAATAAACCTAACTGAAGAGGTAAAGTATCTATCTTCTAGACTTCTTTTTTTCTCCTCCCCTTCAGGGATTCCAATAATTCTGATGGTGGAACGTTTCATGGCATCATTTATTTCCCTAATTCTGTTTTCGTGGCTTCAAGCTGTTTGTTCCAGTCTTTCTCCTGGTCCTTTCTCTCTATCTATTTGTCCCCAGATCACTAATTCTATCTTCTGTCTCAGTTACCCTAGCTTTTAGAGAATTTAGATTAGATTGGAACTCCTTGAGAACATTGTGAACATCATCCCTGGTGGCTTTCAGTTCTTCCCTAATCAATTCCATTTTGTCATCCATGGCTTTCTCCAACTTAGCTATTGCCTGGGTAATTGTTAGTCTGAATTCCCTTTTTGACATATTGTCTATGTCTATAGCCATTAGCTCTATTGCAGAAGGCCCAGCCTCTGAATTTTTCTTCTGTTGGGCGTTCCTCCTCCTAGTCATTATGGTGAGAGGTGGCTGATTGGATGTCACTGAATGTATCGACTGTCATGCAGGCAAGGTGCACCCTGGAACGCTTTTGAGTAATCAATAGTCCCCACCCAAACGAAAGAAAAAAGAAAGAGAGAAAAAATGGAAAAAAAGAAAGAGAGAGAGAAAGACAGGAAAAAACTCTCTCTGGCTCAGCGCCAGGGGTGGTTGTCCTGGGTCCGGGGACTGAAGCCCCTGTCCCTAACTGTCCCGATTCCCACAATCACCCCCCATGATCCTTTGCTCTTTTTGAGTGCTTTCAACCAGACTCCAAGTTAATGCTTGTCCCCAGTCACAGGGCACTCTCGAATTGGGGTATTACTTTCAATGGGTCGCTTCTGGTGGCTCCCTCCCCCTTTTGTTTATCTTCCGATATCAGTTCAAGGTTCCCACTCTGCTTTACCTGCCCACTGGCATCTTCTGCCCCTGCAGTGGTCCAGACTTGTATAATTCTAATTTCAGGATGATTTCATGGGTGATCAGAGTTCTTTGGTAGGTAATCAGCTCACTTTAGGGTACAGGTTGAAACAGCACCTCCTCCTAGTTCCCTGCCATCTTGTCCCCCTCCAATTGACTTGCAAATATTAAACCAACCTTGCATCCTAGGAAAAAATCCCATTTGGTCATTATGGATGATCCTTTTAATGTACTGTTGGATTCTACTGGCTAAGATCTTGTTGAGAATTTTGGCATTCATGTTCATCAGGGATATTGATCTTTCATTCTCCTTTTTGGTGAGGCCTTTGCCTGCTTTTGGGATCAGGGTAATTATGGTTTCACAGAATGAGTTTCAAAGTTTTCCTTCTGTTCCTATCTTTTGAAACAGCTTCAGTAGAATAGGTGTGATTTTTTCTTTAAATGTTTGGTAGAATTCCTCTGGGAAGCCATGTGGCCCTTTATTCTTGTTTTCTGGGGAGGTTTTTGATTACTGCTTTAATTTTGTTGCTAGTTATTCATCTATTCAGATTGTCCATTTCTTCCTGACAGTCTTGGCAGTTTATAAGTTTCCAGAAAGGCATCCATTTCTTCCACATTGCTTAATTTGTTGTCATATAGTACCTGATAATAATTTCTAATAATTGTTTCTATTTCTTGGTGTTAGTCATGATCTCTCCCGTTTCATTCTTGATTTTATTGATTTGGGTCATTTCCCTTTTCTCTTGGAGAAGTCTTGCCAGAGGTTTATCTATCTTCTTAATTCTTTCAAAGAACCAGCTTCTAATTTTGTTGATCTGTTCTACTGCTTTTCTGGTCTCTACTTCATTTTTAAAAACATTTGATTCATTTATTTGAGAGACAGAGACAGTGAACGAGGGAATACAAACAGGGGGAGAGAGAAAGGAACAGTCTTCCCACTGAGCATGAAGCCTCGTGTGGGGCTTGATCCCAGGACCTCAGGATCATGTCCTGAGCTGAAGGCAGAGGCATAATGACTGAGTCACCCAGGCGCCCCAGTTTCTATTCCATTGATCTTTGTTCTAATCTTTATTGTTTCTCTTCTCCTGCTTTAAGTTTTATTTGCTGTTCTTTCTCCAGATCCTTTAGGTTAACTTGTGCATTTGAGACTTTTCTACTTTTTTTTTTTTAGTAGTTTTCGTACTTTATTGGAAAGAGAGTTTGTTTATGATAGATGTTTAATTTTTAAAGTTGGACAGTGACCATGCATCAAGAAATGAGACTCCTTATATCATTGCAGTGGTTAGGCAATCTAGCATATGTTCAGCAATAAATTGTGTGAAGCATCAGATTCAACATAAGCTACATATTAGCCACTTACAAAGAGGAACAAATCCATAACTACAATGTATGACAACATTATCAATTATGGTAGTAGCAACTTTTTTTGAGTGAGGCTTGGATGGCTATGTATTTCCCCCTTAGGACCATGGTTGCAGTATCCCATAGGTTTCCAACAGATGTGTTTTCATTCTCATTAGTTTCCATGAATTGTTTTAATTTATTTTTTTTTAATTCTTTTTTAATTTCCTGGTTGAATGACTATTGAAAGATATGAATTTACTGCCATAATATTGCCTGCAAAAATCCTTGTTTCTATGTATTGTCTCAGTAAATTTCTGGTCTATATTACTCTTGGAGTCTTCTTTTATAGAACCCCCTTCATATTTTTTCAGGGCTGGCTTTGTGGTCATATATTCTCTCAGTTTCTGCCAGTCCTGGAAGCTCTTTATCTTTCCATTGATTCTGAATCACAGCTTTGATGGATAAAATGTCCTTGACTGCATGTTCTTCTCATTTAGCACACTGAATATGCCTTGCCCATCCTTTCTGTCTTGTCAGATCTCTGTGGACAGATCTGGTGTTATTCTGATGGTCTTCCCTCCACAGTTAAGAAGTCTCTTCCCTCCAGCTGCACTCAGGATAGCTTTCTTGGCTCTAAGATTTGCAACTTTCACTATTATATGCCAGGGTGTTGGACTGCTGTTATTGATATTGGGACGGGTCCTCTCTGCCTCTTAGACACGAATGGTTGTTTCCTTCTACAGACTAGGGAAGTTCTCAGCTATGGTTTACTCAAATATATCTTCTAGTCCTCTCTCTCTCTCCACCCCATCAGGGATCTCAATAATTCTGACATTGGAACATTTTCATGGTGTCATCGATCTAAGTCTGTTCTCATGGATTTTTAGCTGTTTATCCCTATCCTCCTCGGTTTCCTTCCTTTCTATCAGCTTATCTTCTAGATCTCTAATTTGTTCTTCTGCCTCATTTACCCTGATTGGTGAGTATCCAGTTTAGACTACATCTCATTCATAGTAACTTTATCCTGATTAGATCTCATTTCTTCTCTTAGAGACTCTATATTGTAAATAATGCTTTCCTCAAGCCTAGCTATTCACTTCATAATTGCTACTTTGAGGTCTATCTATGATATCTTGCTTATATCCATGTCCATTAGATTTGTGGTGGAAATCATTGTCTCTCTCTCTCTTTTTTTCTTTTTTGGGAGATCCTTGTCTTATTCATTCTGTTGAGAGATGGTTGAGGGAATGTACAGAGTCCAAATATCAACCACAAACCAAGCAAAATGCACCTATGAAAAAACCCAAAGTGGTTTAAATCTACCACAGATACACCATCAAAGTCAAGATGATCCAAAGCAATACAAAGAAAGATAAAAGAGAAAAAAAGAGGGGCTTTGGGGAGAGAGATTTTAATCTCTCAGGTTGAATGCAGCAGGATGATCTGCCTTTTCCTGCTTGATTTTTGATCTCTGTGTTAGAAGGCACTACATCCCAAAATTGCAACGAAATCAGATCTTACATATATATCAAGATAAAACTGAATAGAGTGAAAAATGGGCTAGTATAGGGTATAAATCTATAAAACTTGTACATGTAAAAGAAAATAAAATTTAAATAGTGACTTAAAAACACAGGTTGGGAAATACGAATCTATTTGAAATGGGAGCAAAGCAGGGAAGACGAAAAAGGACAAGAAGATGAAGAAGAAGGAGGATAAGAAGGAGGAGGAGGAGGAAGGAAGGAAGGAAGGAAACTAATAAAGAAATGCAAAATTTTAGCCTGAAGTGTAAGTGAGTCATGACAGAACACCTGGAGCTCCCTATACTACTTTCCCTTGACACTGGAGTCTTATAGTTCTGTGGGAAATAAGCTTAAGTTTTTTCACCTGTTGTTTCAGTCTGTCTTCTGGGAGAGGGGTCTGCTCCTCAGCTTCTCAGGCATCTTTGCCTGGGTCGAGTTGAACCACCCCTTGTCAGGGAAATGGGCTCAATGTGAGCTGGTTGGCCTTACAGCTTTTATTTCTTG
This sequence comes from Enhydra lutris kenyoni, assembly GCF_002288905.1. Lineage (NCBI taxonomy): Eukaryota > Metazoa > Chordata > Mammalia > Carnivora > Mustelidae > Enhydra > Enhydra lutris. Next base: position 360,743 of record NW_019154208.1, on the reverse strand, counting down.
GTGCTTTTTCACTTCTCTTTAGAGGGTCAGAGCAAATGTGGCCTTGCAGGAATCCCTGGACCAGAGCTGCAATGTAGCAGTCCACCCCCCTCAACAGATCCTCCAGGTCAATCTGTCTACACTTTTGCCCACACCAAACTCCACAGACTTGTGCTTTTTCTGAGGATGAGGCCTGTTGCATTGATTCTCAAATGTCTCCACCCCTCACTGCCCCCATACAGAATTGCCTACCTTTGCCTGGGGCCAGGCTAAGTAATCTGCTCTGGTTTGCTCCCTGTAGGTTTTGTTCTCTGAAGGTTTTCTGTGCATGTTTAGAGGGTGGGAATGAATATGGTGGCCACCCAATCTCTGGCTACAGAGTCAAGAGCTTGGGGCTCCAGATCCACTCCCCTGTGAGCCCTCAGAGAAAAGCAGTCAATCACTCTTGTCTCCCTGCTCTCTGGCTGCACTCCATGCTTACCCAGCCTCTGACCTAGCATTTCTAGCTCAAGCACACGACCCTATTTGGACTCTCTAAACCCAGCAGACTCCTGCAGCACACTCCTGTGCCACTCCTTCTTGGGAAGAAGGGGGCTCTCCCTGGTTCTGCTGCTTTTTGGGCCCATGCTCAAAGAACAGTGGTCTTACTGTGCCATAGATCACAGTTTATGGCACTCCTGAGCTAAGAACCCACTCCTGGGATCACTTATTCTGGCTGGCTTCCCTACTCTGATACCTGTGAGCTCTGCAACATTCGGGCAACCCTGGTCTTCCTGTGACCCTGAGGATCTTGAGGTCACAACAGTCCCAGCAAAGGTTCCATTTCCCACTTAGCTACCTAAGTGATGTCCCTCAGTGGAGTAGCCTAAAAGTTCTGATTTAGGACTCCCCTGCTCTATCACTTGCTGGTAGCAAACTGACAGAAGCTCCCTCCCCTACAGTCTATCTCCCCATATATAACCTCAGATTCACTTCTCAGCACCTCCTACCTTGTTAAAATAGTTTGTCTGTTCATAGAGTTGCAGTTATTCTTTTCTTTGATCTCCAGTTGAGTATGCAGATGTTCAGAATGGTTTGATAGCTATCTACCTGAATTCCTGGGACCTGATGAAATTAAGGTCTTCTACTCCTCCGCCATCTTGGACCACTCAAACCTCAAAATGCTTAAAGAACTCTGTGATCACTCTTCTGGCAAAACCTTACAGTGGGAAGGAACTGCAGTCATTCAATGGGAAATCTTAAATGCAATGGGAGTTATTGGATCCTGGGGTGACATAGGCGATGTGGGGGCATTTAGCTGCTAAAGGAAAGATGGATGTGGTTACAACAAGGGACCGAAAAATCAGAGGAGCGGTCAGAGGAGCTGACTTGAGCAGATCTATGTCAAAGGCTAATTTTTTTTATTATTAATCACTTTATATTTTTTATTTTTTTAATCATTTTCTTAATTTATTTTCAACATAACAGTATTCATTGTTTTTGTATTACACCCAGTGCTCCATGCAATCTGTGCCCTCTCTAATAACCACCACCTGGTTCCCCCAACCTCCCACCCCCCACCTCTTCAAACCCTTCAGATTGTTTTTCAGAGTCCATAATCTCTCATTGTTCACCTCCCCTTCCAATTTCCCCCAACTCTCTTCTCCTAACTCCCCATGTCCTCCATGCTATTTGTTATGTTCCACAAATAAGTGAAACCATATGATAATTGACTCTCTCTGCTTGACTTATTTCACTCAGCATAATCTCTTCCAGTCCTGTCCATGTTGCTACAAAAGTTGGGTATTCATCCTTTCTGATGGAGACATAATACTCCATAGTGTATATGGACCACATCTTCCTTATCCATTCGTCCATTGAAGGGCATCTTGGTTCTTTCCATCAGGGAGATTCAAATTAAAACCACATTGAGATATCACCTTACACCAGTTAGAATGGCCAAAATTAGCAAGACAGGAAACAACATGTGTTGGAGGGGATGTGGAGAAAGGGGAACCCTCTTACACTGTTGGTGGGAATGCAAGTTGGTGCAGTCTTTGGAGAACAGTGTGGAGATTCCTCAAGAAATTAAAAATAGAGCTTCCCTATGACCCTGCAATTGCACTACTGGGTATTTACCCCAAAGATACAGATGTAGTGAAAAGAAGGGCCATCTGTACCCCAATGTTTATAGCAGCAATGGCCACCTTTGCCAAACTGTCAAAGGCTAATTTATCATGGTGTTCCTAGAAGTGAAATTAGTAGGAAGTCTATTAAATTCTCACTTGATCTGTGTAAGTAGAAAACTTCTAGGTCAAGTGAACAAAAGTGTAACTCAAATAATAAAAACAAGGAGTCACAATTTTTCAGTCAATTCCTAGACTTTCCAATATCAGACATAGAACCCCTTGATTGGAGAGAAGTCTGAGTCCCCTTTAAGGAGGACCCTGATATACTACTGAAAATATACACAGCTGATATTTTCCTCAGCCTTACCTAAAGGGACCTTATACCAACTGTGCACTGGGGGAAAGGAAATAGTGAAACTTTTCAGAGACTACTGGATACCAGCTCTGAACTGACATTGATTTCAGGAGACCCAAGCATCAACGTGGTCCTCCAATCAGTGTAGGGCTTGTGAGATCAGGTGATCAATGGGATTTTATCTCAGATATGACCCACAGTGGATCCAGTGGGTTCCTGAATCCATTCTTTAATTTTTTTCTCCAGTTACAGAACATAATGACAGGAGCTGTCCATTAAGTGCTAGGTGTTAGCTGATCCACCAAACCATTTTAAAGCTGGGCATGGACAGCAATACCACATCATTAAATGGAAGTTGTATATATGTGACAGGGCCCAAGGAGGCTCTGAAGCCACAAATGCTTTACATGAAGAAATAACTCAACTGTGCCTTGTTCCCATTCCTGCTATAATGCCTCTCTCTTTCTCTCAGCTGGAACCTCTGACCTCATTGGAAGTTCCTATGATCAGCCAAGAGAAAAAGAGATGTCTCAATCATGGTTTACAGATGGTTTTGTATGATATGTAAAGAATCACTCAAAAGAACACAGTTGTAGCACTACTGCCCCTGAGACATTCCTGAAGATGGTGGTAAGAGGAAATTCTCCTGGCACACAGAATTTCCAGCAGGGGATCTGGCTGTATGCTTTGGAAGAAGAAATGGGCCAATGTGTAATTACATATTGATTCATGGGCTGTAGCCAATGATTTGCATGGATGGTTAGGGAATTGGAAGAACGTGATTGGAAAATTTGTTAAAAAAGTAAATATGAGGGGCACCTGGGTGGCTCAGTGGGTTAAAGCCTCTGCCTTCGGCTCAGATCATGATCTCAGGGTCCTGGGATTGAGCCCCGCATCGGGCTCTCTGCTCAGCAGGGAGCCTGCTTCCTCCTCTCTCTCTTCCTGCCTCTCTGCCTACTTGTGATCTCTGTCTGTCAAATAGATAAATAAAATCTTTTTTTTAAAGTAAATATGGGGAAGAGGTATGTGATTAGACCTCTCTGGATGAGCAAAAATAATGTAAAGATATTTCTATCACATGTGAGTGTTCACCAATGAAATGGGTGACCTCAGAAGAGGGGAATTTTAGAAATAAAGTGGCTAGGATGGCCCATTCTATAGATAGTAGTTAGATTCTTTCCCCAGACACCCTGTCTTCACTCAACGGTCTCCTTATCAAAGTTGCAACGGTGGCAGAAGTGCACTTCAGGTTGTCTGGCTCCTCATGTCCATAAGTGACCATGCTTCTTTGTGGATCAAGGAAGGGATGTTACAAATGACCACATGTATTTCCTTCCATCAGAATGCACCATGGAACACAAACAACATTTGATACAGAGCTTTTTCCTGGATTCCAGGACTTCTGAATTCAAGTAGACCCAGAGAGGGCAATTAGGAATTGAAACAGAGCAGTTTTACTTGTAGGCTTTTGAGAAAGAACTGAGAGTTCATTTAGGAGGGAATCAGCCTAGAGACCCAAAGTTGAATCTGTCAGTCCTGAAGTCTCATTTGGAAAAGTGACAAGCAGGGGGCACTGTGAGGCCACATCTCTGTGAGCATAGGCTCAGTGACAACTGACAGATATCATTTACATTTTTCATACCTGCTCATCAAGGGTGCCTCAGAACCTGTGATGACCCCACCCTCAGGCAGTGTGGACAACAGAAAAAAGAAACTGGAACAAAGCCCTCGTTGCTCCCACCCTTCTACCCACCTTTTACCTAGTATGGTGTTTACTCAGCTGGCACTCAGCCCTGGGTGATAGGGGCTGGATGCAGGCAGGAAACTGGTTGGGGATTTGCATGAAGGCCATCCTTTACTAAAGAGTCCAAGAGGGGGGAAAGTAAAGTTGGAGGAGCCCAGACTTGTGAGGTACTCTGGAAGAACTCTCTGTAGGAGCATCACCAGTATATTGTGGACCATTGTCCTCTTCATGGGTCTCTTCACAGGTCAAGGCAGACTCCTTGGTCTTTGGGGAAGGGGCATGAATAAGGGACCCTCTGGAGGACTCTCCCAACTTCAGTTCTCACAAGCATCTCCTGTTCTCTTCAGCAACAAGCTCTCAGCCTGTGGTGACTCAAGAGCCCTCATTCATGGTGATGCCTGGGCTGGTAGTCATTCTCACCTGCTCCATGAGTCATAGATCTGTCACGACTGAGAATGCTCCAAGATAGTTCCAGAGGAAACCTGGTCAATCTCCTCCACAACTCACATACCATACAAACACCCAATAACTGTCCCCATCTGTCCCCAGCTCCATCCTAACAGACAGAACTTGCTCTCACCATCCCTACGGCACAGTCCAGGACAAGGCTGAGTACTTCTATATAGTCTGGTGCAATGCACCTCTTTCACAATGACAACTTCTAACAGGGACCTGAATCAAAATTTCAACATGATCAGGGGTGCCTGGGTAGTTTAGTCACCTGAGCATCCAACTCTTAATTTTGGCTCAGGTCATGATCTCAGTAGTAGGATTGATCCCTGCATCAGACTCCACCCTCAGTATGGAGTCTTCTTGAGATTCTCTCTCTCTCTCTCTCTCTAAAATAAATAAATAAATCTTAAAAAGTAGATAAAACTTCAGTGTAATCAGCCTGGAGTAATAGCATCACCAGCAAAGAGCAAAGTACTCCCATCTTAGGCAAGGCCTGAGACTCAGTGACAGAACAATTTTCTGTTCACTGAATGACTGGCCTGAGTATAACATTCTTGGAACAAAATTTATTTTTTTTCCAGAGCGCTGTGGATGCTGCCCTACTGTTTCATGAGCATTCAATACAATGGAGATGTGTGAATGTGGTCTCACTTTCATTCTTTTGGGTCATAGGACTTTTTTTGTGGGGGTGGTGTTATGGAATTCTTTAGAACAAATTTAATTAATTTGCGTTTGAGCACTAGATATATATGCACATCAGCAGAAATTTTTAAATGGTACCAATAACAAATTCTTTGGGTGCACAGCTAAATTGGTGTTCACATCTTCCTTCTGTGGAGGGTGTTCTGCCTATTTGCTTACATATGCAGCCATTTCTGGAGATGGGCCCAGGAACCTATGAGAAAACCTCATGAAGAAGAGCCTAGCAACCACCCGCCAACTGGTAGCCAGTGACTGACTGATACAGAGGTACAAAATCATTGTTCCCTCACCTCAAAGAGGAATATACCTGATGGTACAACTTATCCTCCAGTTCTCCCTACAGGAGAAAGCAGAGGCCAGACTTTACCTTTGTACCTTTCCTGCTCTATTCCCTTCTTTCCTTCCTGTTTTCCCTTAAGAACATTCCTCAGTAAATCACACGGACCCTCATTCCTCTCTCAGGCTCTTACGAGGAAACTGCATGAGACTTTACATAGGATAGAGTGAAGAGTAAGTCCTCTGGACTGTCCTGCACATCAGAGACCATTCCATGTAGTAAGCATTGTATATCCCTCCAGAAAAAGTTGAGGCATATATTACTGCTGCATTGTTTATAAGGCTGCAGAATATTCCACAGTAGCATTTTAACCAACTAGACCTTAATGCTAATCATAAGAATTTGATCTTAGAAATACTATTACAATGATTATCCTTTTATATTCCTTTGGGTTCGTGTGTGACAATGACCATACAATATATTCCTAGAAGCAGAATTGCTGGGTCAATGAAATTCATTTCCATAATTTCCATCTACCATTGTCAGATTCCCTTCCATACAGATTGTGCCAATTAATAATGCCAGCAAAAATATATATAATCTCTGTCAACCTTAGATGAAAAATGTTAGCTTGGTATAGTTTTACTTTGTTCCCCCCCCCCCCCCCCCCCCTATCCCGCGGACTGAGCATCTTTTCAAATGTTTCAGTACTCTTTATATTTTAGGAGTTGGTACTTTTCCTTAATGGGACAGATAGCAAATATTTCAGGCTTTGTGGGCTAAGACTCAAATTTGAGGATATTATGAAACCATTTCAAATGTTAACTATAAGTATAAAAAAATTCCCAACTCCGGGGTCGGACAAGATGGCAGAGAACTAGGAGGAGGCGAATTTTCAACCTGTACCCTAAAGTGAGCTGATTACCTACCAAAGAACTCCGACCACCCATGAAATCAACCTAAGATTAGAATTATACGTGTCCGGATCTCTATGGGGGCAGAAGACACCAGTGGGCAGGTAAAGCAGAGTGGGAACATCGGACTGGTATCAGAAGATAAACAAAAGGGGGAGGGAGCCACCAGAAGTGACCCATTGGAAAGTAATACCCCAATTCGAATGTGCCCTGCGATTGGGGACCAGCATTAACTTGCAGTCTGGTTGAGAGCACTCAAAAAAAGCAAAAGATCATGGGGAGAAATTGTGGGAATCTGGGCAGTTAGGGACAGGGGCTTAAGTCCCTGAACAGAGGGCAGCCAACCCTGGTGCTGAGCCAGAGAGAGTGTGGCGAAGAAACGAGGTCTTGGTCCCTGAGCCACAAGTGAGCGTGCCTGAGGGCGTGTGGGGTACGGCTCCCGTGAGGGGCTGGGAGCCTTGCCAGCTGGCAGAAACACAGTCTTTTTGCAGTTCTCACACGCACACCACACACCCTCCCGAGAGAGGTGCACACAGGCGCCAGTCCAGAGCTCTTGGACCCGGAAAGACCAGGAACTCCCAGACCAGGCCAGCGGGAAAATCTCAGTGTGTGATCGCTGCTTGGAACCTCTCTGGCAATCTGGACCTGCCCAGAGAGCCACCACTGTTGTGGTTTTGGGTACAAGCAGGAGTTCCTGTGTCCCCAGGGACCGCAACTGGGAACGTGATCTGCCAGCGGCCAAGGGGGAACTTATGTGCTCTGTGGCATCCACAGGGGAACAGACTGAGACTTCTATCTGAGAGGGAGGTCTGGGTGCAGTTTGCTTTCCTCTAAACCTCCAAAAACCATCAAGAGCCACCAAGGGGAGAGAAAACAAGTGAACAAACATAAAAACCGCCAGAGAATAAAAGCCTGAAAAACCGGATTCCTCAGAGCCCACACCCTTGAGGGGGGCAGGAGGACTTAACTCAGGAAACAGTGCCTGAAAACCCACCCGGCAGGCCCCTCCCCCAGAAAGCCAACTGGAAGAAAAAAAATGACAGAGAACAACTACCACTACTTCATAGATACAACTTTTATTTTTAATTCGTTCCCACTATTCTGGTTCATATTTTTTTTTATTTTTAATTTTTATGTAGATAACTTTTTAGCCTATTTACCATCACAGTGAGATGTCCACTACATCAAATTCCATAATAACCTTTTAACCTGAACTTTTTAATACATATAACCATGTTGTTCTTTTGCTTTTCTATTTTTTTAATATTTTTAATTTTAGTTTAGTTAAGTTCATTATTTTTATTTTTATTTTTTAATACTCATATAGAGTTAAACTTCAAGGTAATCCCCTTTCCACTATAAATGCTACCCCTATAGGTAAACCAATTTTTAATCCTCTTTTATCATAGGAAAGTTGAGTCCTTTAACAAAGATATCAAGTTACATACAGGAAGAATCAAAATAACCTTCTTTGCCCACCCTGAGAATTTATAACCACCCTCCCACCTTTTTCTTCTGACAGTGTTTCTGTGTATTTGTGTTTGTCCTGGTAGTATATAAATCATATACTTGGGGTTCTTTTTGATGAGGATCTTTTTTTGTTTGTTTGTTTCGCTTTTATAAATATATATTTTTTTCTCTTGTCATATACATTTATCAGTCTTTTTGTTTGTCTGTTTTTGTTTGTATACTTCATAAATCTTACCTTGGGGCCCATTGGGGCTGAGCCTTCTCTTTTATCTTCCTTTTCTTCCCTGCCTCTCTCTCTTTCTCTTTCGTTTTTCTTTCACTTGGGTGGGGACTACTGATTGCTCAGAAGCATTCCAGGGTGCGCCTTGACTGCACCACAGTCGATACATTCAGCTTATTCCAATCAGACATCTCTCACCAAAATGAAAAGGAGGAGGAATGCCCAACAGAAGAAAAAACAGAGGATGGGCCTTCTGCAATAGAGCTAACGGCTATCAACATAGACAATATGTTGGAAAGGGAATTCAGGCTAACAATTATCCAGGCAATAGCTAAGTTGGAGAAAACCATGGATGACAAAATGGAATTGATTAGGGCAGAACTGAAAACCACCAGGGGTGATGTACACAATGTTAGGACAGAATTGAAAGCCACCAAGGATGATGTTCACAATGTTCTCAAGGAGTTCCAATCTAATATAAATTCTCTCAAAGCTAGGGTAACTGAGACAGAAGATAGAATTAATGATCTGGAGGACAAACAGATAGAGAGAAAGGATCAGGAAGCCTAGAAGAAACAGCTTAGAAGCCACAAATACAGAATTGGGGAAATAAATGATGCCATGAAATGTTCCAAAATCAGAATTATTAGAATCCCCAAAGGGGAGGAGAAAGAAAGAAGACTAGAAGATATAATGGAACAAATTCTCCATGAAAATTTTCCCAATGTCATGAATGGGACCAGCATTCATGTACCAGAGGCAGACAGGTCTCCCCCCAAGATTATAGAATCTAAAAAAACATCAAGGCACCTGATAGTAAAACTGAGAAATCGTAATTGTAGACACGATCTCTTGAAAGCACCTAGGACAAAGAAGCTCCTTACATACAGAGGAAAACCCATCAGAATAATGTCAGTCCTGTCCACAGAAAACTGGCAAGCCAGAAAGGGCTGGCAAGACATATTCAGGGCACTAATTGAGAAGAACATGCAGCCAAGAATACTTTATCCAGCAAGACTGACATTCAAAATGGATGGAGAGATAAAGAGTTTCCCAGAGTGACAAGGCTTAAAAGAGTATGCGAGCCAAGCTGACACTGCAGGAAATATTAAGGGGGGGGGGGTTCTACAAAAGAGGAAAAGTCCTAAGAATATCATTGGACAGAAATATA
>NW_019154208.1:242109-341350 GCF_002288905.1 Enhydra lutris kenyoni | reverse complement strand
GGGTTGGGTATGTGCTATGGTGAGTGCTGTGAAATGTGTAAACCTGGAGATTCACAGACCTGTACCCCTGGGGTTAAAAATATATTATATGTTTATAAAAAATAAAATAAAAAGAAATTACAAATAGAGCTTCCCTATGTCCCTGCAATTGCAGCACTAGGTATTTACCCCAAAGATACAGATGTAGTGAAAATAAGGGCCATATGTACCCCAATGTTCATAGCAGCAATGGCCACAGTTGCCAAACTGTGGAAAGAACCAAGATGCCCTTGAATGGACAAATGGATAAGGAAGATGTGGTCCATATATACTATGGAGTATGATGCCTCCATCAGAAAGGATGAATACGCAACTTTTCTATCAACATGGACAGGACTGGAAGAGATTATGCTCAGTGAAATAAGTTAAGCAGAGAGAATCAATTATCACATGGTTTCACTTATTTGTGAAGGATAACAAATATCATGGAGGACATGGGGAGATCGAGAAGATAATGGAGTTTGGGGAAATTGGAGGGGGAGATGAACCATGAGAGACTATGGACTCTAAAAATCAACCTGAAGGTTTTGAAGGGGCGGTGGTTGGGAGGTTGGGGGAGCCCAGTGGTGGGTATTATGGAGGGCACGCATCGCATGGAGCACTGGGTGTGGTGCAAAAACAAAGAATTCTGTTATGCTGAAAAGAAATTAAAAAAAAATTTTTTTTTAATTTTAAAAATTAAAAAAAATTAAAACTTCCCAACTCAAAAGCCATACCAATATATGAAAAGGGTGATATTTGGCCCATGGGATGCAGTTTAATGATACCTATTTTATTTTTTATTTTATTATCTTATTTCTTTAAAGAAGGAGAGGATGGGGAGACAGAGAAGGAGAGGGAGAGAGAGAGTCTTAAGTGGGCTCCATGCCCTGTATGGAGCCCAAATCTGGGCTTGATCACATATCCCTGAGATCATGACCTAAGGCAAAATCAAGAGTCATTCTAACTGGTGTAAGATGGTATCTGAGTGTTTTTGTTTTTTTTTTATTTGAATCTCCTTGATGGCTAGAGACAATGAAAATTTTTTCATGTGTCTGTTACCCATTTGTATATCTTCATTAGAGAACCATCTGTTCATGTCTTCTACTCATTTATTGACATGATATCTGTTTTTAGAGTGTTGAGTTAAAGGAGTTCTTTATAGATCTTGGATATCAGCCTTTTGTCTGTAGTGTCATTTCAGAATATCTTCTCCCATTCCATGGGTTGCCTCTTTGTTTTGTTGACTGTTTCCTTTGCTGTGCAGAAGCTTTTCATCTTAAAGAAGTCCCAAAAGTTCATTTTTGCTTTTGTTTCCTTTGCCTTTGGAGTCATCTCTTGAAAGAAGTTGCTGTGACTGATATTGAAGAGGTTACTGCCTATGTTCTCCTCTAGGATTCTGATGGATTCATGCCTCACATTGAGATCTTTTGTCCATTTCAAGTTTATCTTTATGTATGGTGTAAGAGAAGGGTTGAGTTTCATTCTTCTACACAAAGCTGTCCAATTTTCCCAGCAACCATTTATTGAAAAGACTGTCTTTTTTCCACTGTATATTTGTTCCTGCTTTGTCCAAGATTATTTGACCATAGAGTTGAGGGTCCATATCTGGGCTCTCTAGTCTGTTCCACTGGTCTATATGTCTCTTTTTTGTTCAAGTACCATGCTGTATTGGTGATCACAGCTTTGTAGTAAAGTTTAAAATCAGTCAACGTGATGCCCCCAGTCTCTACATACAAAACTTTAGTATTGTTTGTTGTAGCTCTTTGAAAAATGCTGGTGGAATTTTGATTGGAATGGCATTGAAAGTATAGATAGCTCTAGACTGACTGGACATTTTAACAATGTTTATTCTTCCCATCCATGAGCATGGAATGGTATTCCAAGTTTTTGTGTCTTCTTCAATTTCTTTCATGAGTGTTCTGTAGTTCCTTGAGTACAGATCCTTTACCTCTTTGGTTAAGTTTATTCCCAGGTATCTTATGGTTCTTGGTGCTATAGTAAGTGAAATCAATTCTCTAATTTCCTTTCTATATTTTTGTTGTTAGTGTATAAGAAAGCAACTGATTTCTGTGCATTGATTTTCTATCCTACCACATTACTGAATTGCTGTATGAGTTCTAGTAGTTTGAGGGAGGAGTATTTGGATTTTCCATATAAAGTATCATGTCATCTGTGAAGAGAGAGAGTTTGGCTTCTTTTTTTGCCAGTTCAAATACGTTTTAATCTTTTTGTTGTCTGGTTGCTATTGATAGACTTCTAGTACTATGTTGTACAACATTCGTGAGAGTGGGCCTGATTTCAAAGGGAAGGCTGTCAGCTTTTCCCCATTGAGGATGATATTCACTGTGGGTTTCTCATAGATAGATTTTATGAAGTTAAGGAATGTTCCCTCTATCCCTATACTTTGAAGTGTTTTAATTAGGATCAGATGCTGTATCTTGTCAAATGCTTTTTCTGCATCAATTGAGAAGACCATGTGGCTCTTCTCTCTTCTCTTATTGATTTGTTCTATCACATTGATTGATTTCCAAATGTTGAACCACACTCACATCCCAGGAATAAATCCCACCTGGTCATGGTGGCTAATCTTTTTAATGTACTGTTGGATCTTCTTAGCTAAGATTTTTTTGAGAATCTTTGCCTCCATATTCATCAGGGATATTGGTCTGAAATTCTCCTTTTTGGTGGGGTTTTTGCCTGGTTTGGGATCAAGGTAATGCTGGCTTCATAGAAGGAATCTGGAAGTTTTCCTTCTGTTTCTATTTTTTGAAACAGCTTCCGAAGAATAGGTATTATTTCTTCTTTGAAAGCTTGGGAGAATTCCCCATGGAATCCATCAGGTCCTCGACTCTAGTTTTTTGGTTTTTTTTTTGTTTTGTTTTGTTTTGTTTTGTTTTTGTTTGTTTTGTTTTTTTGATCACTGCTTCAAAATTGTTACTAAATATTGTTCTATTCGGGTTGTCAATTTCTTCCTGTTTCAGACTTGAAAGTCTATGGGTTTCCAGTAATGCATCCATATTTTCTAGGTAGCTTAACATATTGGAATATAGCTATTGATAATAGTTTATGATGACTTTTTCCAATTTCTTCGTGTTAGTCATGATTTTTTCCCTTTCATTTATAATTTTAATAATTTGGGTCCTCTCTCTTTTCTTTTGGATTAGTTTGGCCAGTGGCTTATTGATCTTATTAATTCTTTCAAAGAACTAGCTTCTAGTTTCGTTGGGGAGCTCTACTGTATCTCTAGTTTCTAACTCATTGATCTCTGCTCTAACTTGATTATGTCCCTTCTTGTGCATGGGGTTGGCTGAATTTGTTATTGATTTTCCAGTTCTTTAAGGTGTAAAGAGAGTTGGTGTATACAGGATTTTTCAATTTTTTTTTTTTTGAGTGAGGCTTGGATGGCTATGTATTTAACCTTAGGACTGCTTTCGCCATGTCCCATAGGTTTTGGACCAATGTGTCTTCATTCTCATTTGTTTCCATGAATTGTCCAAATTGTTCTTTAATTTCCTGGTTGATCCAAAAATTCTTGAGCAGAATGGTCTCTGGCTCTAATTGTTTGAAGTCCTTCTGATATTTTTCTTGGGGTTGAGTTCCAGTTTCACAGCACTGTGGTCTGAGAATATGCAGGAAATCATCTCAATCTTTTGTGTTGGTTGAGCCCTAATTTGTGACCCAGTATGTGGTCTATTTTAGAGAAAGTTCCATGTGTGCTCGAGAAGACTGAGTATTCTGTTGTTTTAGGGTAGAATGTTCTGTATATATCTTTGAGGTCCCTGTGGTCCAATGTGTCATTTAAACCTCTTTGTTTCTTTATTGATTTTCTGCTTGGATGATCTATCTATTACTGAAAGTAGTGTGTTAAGAATCCCTACACTTAACATATTGATATCAATATGACTCTTTATTGTGATTAACTGTTGGCTTATGTAGTTGGCTGCTCCCATATTAGGGGCACAAATATTTACAATTTTTAGATCTTCTTGGTGCATAGACCCTTTAAGAATGATGCAGTGTCCTTCTATATCTCTGACTACAACCTTTAACTTAAATTCTAATTTATCTAATATGAGAATCACTACTCCAGCTTTTTTGAGGCCCGTTGGCATGAAAGATGGCTCTCCATCCCTTCACTTTCAGTCTGGATGTATCTTTAGGTTTCAAATGTCTCTCTTGTATACAGCATATGGATGGGTCCTGTTATTTTATCCAGTTTTCAACCCAGTGCCATTTTATGGGAGCATTTAGGCCATTCATGTTGAGAGTGATTATTGAAAGACAAATTTTTATGACATCATGTTGCCTATGAAGTACTTGTTTCTATAGTTTGCATCTATAAATGTCTGTTCTATGTCACTCTGGGTTTTTTCTTCTTTTATAGAACTCCTCTTAATATTTCTTGTACTGCTGGCTTGGTGGTCACATACTCTTAAACCTTGCCAGTCTTGGAGTGTCTTTATCTTTCCATTCATTTTGAATGTCACCCTTCTTGGATAAAGTATTTTTGGCTGCATATTCTTCTTATTTATTCCTATGAATATGTCTTGCCATCCCTTTCTTCCTTGCCAGGTTTCTGTGGACAGGTCTGAGGTTTTTCTGATGGTCCTTCCTCTATGTGTAAGGTATCTCTTCCCCCTAGTTGCCCTTAAGAACTCCTGTCTGAAATTATGATTCTTGAATTTCACAACCACAATCTTGAGGTCTTTCTAGGCTCATTGATTTTGTGGGTGTTCTTTCTGCCTCTAGGACATAAACATTTGTTCCATTTCCCAGACTGGGGAAATTTTCATGCAGAATTTGCTCAACTATATCTTCAAGTCTTCTCTCTTTCTCCACGCCCTCAGATATCCCAATAATTCTGACATTGGAACATTCCATGGCATCGCTTATTTCCCTAATTTTGTTTTAATGGCTTCTAAGTTGTCTGTTCCAGGCCTTCTCCTGATCCTTCTTTTCTATCAGTTTGTCTTCTAGATCACTAATTTGATTTTCTGCCTTGGTTACCCTAGCTGTTAAAGTATTTAGATTAGATTGGATCTCATTGATAACATTTTTAACTTCTGCCAGATTGGCTCTCACTTCTGTCCTTAGAGATACTATGGTCTTCTCCAACCTAGCCATTTCCTGGATAATTGTCACCCTAAATTCCCTTTCTGACATACTGTTTGTGTTCATATTCAATAGTTCTGTGGGAAAGGGCACAGTCTCTGAAGTGTTCCTCCTTCTAATCATTTTTGGAGAAAGGTTGTTGAGGGGATGTATAGCTGAACATATCAACCATATAGCTGAACATATTAACATATCCAGGCAAGATTCACCCTGGAATGTTTTGGAGCAATCAGAAGTCACTACCAAAAAGGAAAAAAAAAAAAGAGGAAAAGAGACAGAAAGAGAATAAAAGGAGAAAACCTAGACAAAATGAGCCCCAAAAGCAAGACAAGCAAAAGACAAAAAAAAAAAAAAAACCCAGCCAATATGAACCCCAAGAATAATATTTATATAGTATCAGAATAAAAAGGTGTGTATTTACCTTTTTGTGTATTTATGCAGAAACACTGACAGAAGAATAAGATAGGAGGGTAGTTAAAAACGCTCGATGCAGGTGAGAAAAGTTATTTCAGTTCTTCCTGGGTGCATCTTGTTATCTTCGTTAAAGTACTCAACTTTCCAAAGATACATGGAAATTAAAACTGGTTCATATATAGGGGTAGTAATGAATAGATAAAAAGGATTGCCTTGAAGTTTATATCTATATGTATTTTTTTAAGAAAAAGAAAGGCAAGTATATGTATAAAAAAAGTTCAAGTTAGAATTATGTTGTATTAAAGCTCTAATTGTAATAGTAGGTCGGTTAAAAAAATAAAGGAAAAAGAATTGTGAGAACGAATTAAAAAAAGAAGAAAGGAAGAAAAAAAGAACAAAAAAATTTGTATCTGTGAAATATACAGATTTGGGGGCAATACCAGTGCTTAATATATTGTTTTCCCCTGATGTTGGGGTTTTACAGGGTATTTTGGGGGGGTGCTTTTACAGTTTTATGGGGACCCTGTGGTGACTGTCCTCTTGTTCATTTGGCTTGTCTTCTGGGGGAGGAGACTTCCGCTTTGTTTTTCAGTCAATTTTGCTAGGTGGCTGAGCCACCCTGCCCCTTATCAAGTGGCTGGGCTTTGTTGAAACCATTTTTATAGGCTTTTGTTCTCTGGAAATGTTTGTTCTTTGGTGGCTTTTTGCGGCTTTTCAGAGCTTTAGTAGAAAGTAAACTGTCCACACACAGACTTCCACCTCAGAGAGAAGCCTCAGACTGCTCCCCTCTGGGTGATCCAGAACACACAGACTCCCCCTCTGCAAACTCCACTGAACACCACAACCTCCCACAGGTGGTGCACACCCCCAGCCACCATCTCAGTGGTTGCCTCAGGCAACTGCCTATCTCTGCAACCCCGTGCCATTAAAATTGTGAGCAATATTGATGCAGGGAGCCTGATTCTGGTGGTTGTCTTTTCTGGGGCTGTTTCCTGGAGCCCAGGCCCATGCTGGGTGCACTAGCATCTGGCTGCTGTGCAGGTCATGGAAAGCTGTGGGCCAGGGGACTCCAACTGGAGTCGATGCTTGGTTCTCCCAGGTGTGGGTTGGGTGCACTCAGACCACTCAACCATGCAGGTTATAGATGGCTGACAGCCTAGAGACTACTGGCTGGTGCCCACTCAGGGCTCTCCCAGGTGCAGGCAGGACGGCATCCAGCCTGAGCACTGGTGCAAGTAACAGAATGCTGAGGGCTCAGGGACCACAGACTGGAACTCCTGCCAGACTCTCTCGGGCATGAGCGGTTGCCAGTGGTGACCATACTGGGCCTGTGGGCTTAGGACCTTGCCCATGACCACCCAATTCCATCAGTTGCCCCTTAAGATCTTTTGCTCTTTTTGAGTGTTTTTAACCAGACACCAAGTTAATGCTGGTCCCCAATCACAGGGCACTTTCATAATGGGGTATTACTTTCCAGTGGTTCAGTTCTGTGTGGCTCCCTCCCTCTTCTGTTATCCTCCAATATCAGTCTGAGTGTTCCCACTCTGCTTTACCTCTCCACTGATGTCTTCTGCCCCATAGAGATCCAGAAGTGTATAATCTTACATCTCAGGCTGATTTCATGGGTTTTAGAGTGTTCAGGTAGATATTTAGCTCACTTTAGGGGACTGGTTGAAACAGGGTCTCATACTTCTCCTCCATTTTGTCCCTCCTCTCCTATGTCTATGCTTAATTTATAAATTAAACTAAGGAATAAATGTATAGAAAAAAATTATATAGGGCTTGGTACTATCTGTAATTTCAGATGTCCACTGTCTTGGAACACGACCTCTGCAGGTAAGGGGGTAATATTGTAATTATAAAATACAGTAAGTGCATATTTCTTCTTTTTCTTCTATACACTGATTTAAAAAGCAATTATATAAAGCAGTGTGTATAAATTTTACTTGACAATAACAGCACAAAATGGGGATCAGGGGAAAAGCTATACTATAGTAATGACATGATATTGGATGGTAACTCTATTAGAAGGGACAAATGAAGAGAACCATAAATGGCAAAAATGAAAGTGCCTATAACAAAGTCAATATATAGATACTTGCTCTCCTTTATTCTTGTCAGCTTCTTTAAAGACACACAATTGTGTGAATTCATGATTGAAATAATACACTATTGAGTTTGTAATGTATATAGGCAAACATCAATAGTGATAATAATAATAGCAACTCAAGAGAAGATATGGGGAAAAAAGAAGGAGGTGGGATGGAAGTACATAAACTTAATGTTTCTATATCTCACTATAATTAAGTTTGTATAAGGGCAAAGTGGCTACTGTTATATTCAGGTATATATGGCAAGCTCTAAATTAACTACTAAGAAAATAACAAATTTAGTGAAAACAATCATTGAAAAGTTTAAATGACAACTGGAAAATATTCACATAATGCAAAAGAAAGTAATAAAGTAAGATGGCAAGATCATAAAAACCACGTGACATATAGAATCAGAAAGAACCTGGCAAATATAAATTCAGCTATAAGCATAAGAACATTAATGTGAGTGAGTTAAGCAAAGATTAAAGGCAATTAAAGGCAGACATTGTCAAGTTGGATGACAAGGATACAACTATATGCTCATATACCCTCATAAATACCTTTCTCCCATGTTGTGGTTAATCTCCACTCCTTATTCCTCATCCTTTCCTGGGGTACTGGTCTTTACTTGTTTAACTTCAAATTATCCCTTCAAGGGAAGGATAATTTATTTATTTAAAAATCCATATTCAGGAGGCCATCCATGAAATAAAGCTTAAGTGAGATATTTTTGGTGAATATTCTCATAAGACTCCATATCCCCCCTTTTGCAAAGTTCTTAACACAGGTAATATCTCAGTTAATATGTATTGTTTATGTTAGACTCAGTTCTGTGTCAGAGAGATTGTGCACATGTCTCAACAAACTAGTAACTTTGAGTGTCTACAGCCATGCTTATAACTTGGATTGGAAACTACAGAATGTCTCAATAGGACAAGACTCTGGAGATTGTGTGCACTATTCTCCAACATGACCCCAGGAGGAGCTTTAGGTGATAGGACCAACTCTGCTGTCTGGAGAACTCGATACAGTCCCTCGGGAAGGAGAATTAAGACACTCTAGGACAGGAAAAAACTTGGCAGGAGCCCCCTACCCAGGTGCTGTGATAACAGAGAATAAAACAATTTGAAGGGCCCCAGCCATACTGCTGCTGCAGAGAAATCAGAATTCTTATGGGTGACTGTATTATTTTGCTAAGACTGTGATATCAGAGGACTGCAAGTTGGGGAGGGAGTTGACAGTAGGAATGCATTGTCTCACAGTTCTGGAGGTCAGCAGTCTGAGACTGAGGAACTGGCAGGGTTGTTATTGTTTTGTAGGCTGTGAAGGAGAATCTGTTCCATGCCTCTCTTTTAGCTCCTGGTGGCTTTCTGGCAATCTTTGGCATTCCTTACCTTGTAGATTCTGCCTCTGTCTCACATATGGTGTTCTCCCTTATCAGAGTCTGTCTCCAAATTCTCCCTTTTCATAAGGACACCCCCAAATTGGATTAGAGACCCATCCTACTCCAGTGCAACCTCATCTTAATTTAACTAATTACATCTGCAATGATCCTATACTGAAATAAGGTCCCATTGGGAGGTATTGAGGGTAAGGATCTAAACATATAAATTTGGAGCTGGGGGACATAATTCAATCCACAATAGTCTCTATCATAGATGGGCACTCCCTCCCCTTGTCAGATTCTGCAGGTTGAATGGATACCATAAAGCTCTCAAGAATCAAGTGGGACATAAATGACATCCCAGAAGAAGTCCTGACCATCTTCTAAATGGCCTCTATGCCTTGACATCCAGGCTCCATCCTTGCTCTCTGATTATCACCACAGTGACCAAATATCTGGCATGACAAGATGACTTCCACATTATCCAATCAGATCAGAAGTGAGACAGGGATCTCATAATGAACAGGAGATGGACTAGAATGCCAGATGCTGTCCTGATGGAGTTGCCCCAGGACACCAAGATGATTTTGTTTCCTCAATCTGCATTTCTAGATCCTCCTGAGTCTACCTCATCTCTCATGTGGACAGAGCCTATTAAAATACCCCCTGTGCTTCTCTGACCCCAAGGGGATTCAGTGTGAGATTATTCTGGTTTCTCTGCCCCAGCCTCTCTTCCCTCAGTGCCACCATCCCCAGCTCTGAGGCCCATCAGCCCTCCCATGCTCACCCAGGCCTTCATGCTACCCACTGTGATCAGATCAGAGGACACATACTGACTGTCAATCTGTGTAGTTCAGATTTGCAGTTTCTGCAGAACTATGTTCTCCCTCCCAGAACTAGGAGGTCACAGGTAGGGCCAACGCTAGTGACACAATGGGGATGACATGCCATATATCACAAAGTCTGGAAAAACAAAAAGCAGTTATGCTCTAGTTTTGCTGGAACATCCGTGATGTCTCTGTTGGAGAACCAGGACCTTGTCTTTGGGCCCAAAGACCCAGTAAGCAGGACAGCAACCTGAGAAAATGTGACCTGTGCAAGAGGTAGTGCCTCTGATGGCCTGTGTATGTGTGTATGTGTGTGTGTGTGTGTGTGAGAGAGAGAGAGAGAGAGAGAGAGAGAGAGAGAGAGATGGAGACAGAAACAGAGAGGCAGAGAGACAGAGGCAGAGACATAAAGCACAATACATATAGGGCAACATTCATCCTGGGGGAGCACTA
Source organism: Enhydra lutris kenyoni (assembly GCF_002288905.1). Classification (NCBI taxonomy): domain Eukaryota; kingdom Metazoa; phylum Chordata; class Mammalia; order Carnivora; family Mustelidae; genus Enhydra; species Enhydra lutris. Next base: position 331,046 of record NW_019154208.1, on the reverse strand, counting down.
GAGGGCACGGTGGGCCTTGTTTTGGGGCCCCAATAAGTCCAAATTCCCTGGGCTGTGCTTAAGTACAAAAGGTGTGACCAATGCTTCATTTGAAGAGACTGTGTTGTGTGAAATCAATTCTCCACTCTTGAAACCCACATGGTCCTTCTTCTGACCTCAGAAAATTACCAGCATGAGGCCCTTAAGCTCAGAGCTCAGACAAGAGCTTACACAGACACACTAAAGAATGGAAAATAGATTTGCATCTCATGCCCCTTCTTTAAGCTGTAAAAAACAGAGGATAAGATGGGAGGTTGGAGAGCTCAGTCCCAGCTCAGCAGCTTCAGAGCAGATCTCAGTCAAGCTCTTCTCCACCATAGATGGCTCCCTTCTACCTCCTGTACTTTATTTTCTTTACAGGTCAGGGTTACTCCTCCTTGACATTTCCCTTAAGGCACAGTGGCCACGGGCCTCTGTCCAGTGTCTGGTACATTCATCATCACTCTTTTATTTTGTGTTTCAGGGATTCTATGCTCTGTCTGTGCTAACCCATCCTCCATCTGCATCTGCCTCCCTGGGAACCTCAGTCAAGCTCACTTGCACCCTGAGTAGGGATCACAGCAATTACTTTGTTCACTGGTACCAACAGCGACCAGGGAAGGCGCCTTGGTATGTGATGGCAGTTCATAGAAATGGGAGCCACAACAGGGAGGATGGGATCCCCAATCACTTCTCAGGCTCCAGCTCTGGGGTTGAGAGCTATTTAACCATCTCCAACAAGGAGTCTGAGGCTGAGGCTGAGGCTGAGTATTACTGTGGTGCAGACTATAAAATCAATGGTCAAGATGGTTAAGCAACACAGATACTCACAAAGGGGAAGTGAAGCTAGAACCTCCCACCCTCTCTCTCCTCTTCCCCATGGGAACTCAACAGGAACTCAACAGGAGCTGCTTCCTTTCCCTCTCCAGGACCCTGAGACCTTTGATTCTTCTTATAAGCCTTGTCATCTTGTACCACTCTCCCAAGATACCACTACAGAAAGGCAGACACTGGTAATAATTGTAACGGCCTGCCCCTCCCCTAGAGGAACTTGCTTGTGGACCCCGGATGTAGGGGCGGGGCAGGCCGGGTGGAGACATCCAATCGATGGGGCGCACGTATATCCACTGGGGTGAATTGGGATTCAATTGGCCGCCTGTGTAGGGGCAGGGCTCAACCACCCACATAAAGGTTGGTCTGCGAGGCTGTCAGGGGAGAAGAGGGAAAGCTGTTGGAGGAAGAAGAAGGCAGAAGAAGGGATCAGAAGGAGAGTCGGCAGGAGCAGAAGAAGAGTCGTTGGAGAGAGAAGGAGAGCTGTAAGAGCTCTAAGAGCTCTTGTCAGAGCTGTATGCAGAGCGGAGGCACCTCCACCGCGCGCCCTGACGGTGCCCGCCCGCCAGCTGATCCTGGAGTGAGTGCTGTGGCGACGGGATGCTAGTGCTGCTGGCCGCCGGCTTGGCGCTCATCGTGGCCGCCGGCACCCAAGACGGCCCACCACCCGGCAGCTGCTTCGTGTGCACAGCGCTGCCCCCGGAGGCGGCGCACGCCGGCTGCCCATTGCCCGCGATGCCCATGCAGGGTGGCGTGCTGAGGATGAGGAGCTGTGGGCCGCAGTGCTGCAGAGACCGTCATGCAGCAGAAGGAGACGCTGGCGCGCTGCGAGGGGCTGGCAGGCGGCAAGGCGCAGGGCCCGGCAGCCACAGGCAAGGACACTATGTGTGATCCCCCGCGGGACCCCAGCCACGTCGTGGAGCAGCTCAGCCGCTCACTGCAGCTGCCAGTGGTCCGGAGCCACCAGCGGTCCCAGCAGCCCCGAGCCGCCAGCGGCCCTGACCCACCAGCAATCCGGAGACGCCAGCAGCCCCGAGCCACCAGTGGTCCCAGCGCCCTGAGCCACCGGCGATCCGGAGACACCAGTGGCCCCGAGCCACCAGCGGTCCCAGCGCCCCAAGCCACCAGTGGTCCTGAGCTGCCAGCAGTCCCAGTGGCCCCGAGCTGCCAGTGGTCCCGAGCTGCCAGTGGTCCCAGGAGCCCCGAGATGCCAGCAGCCTTGCCACCACCGAGACACCAGTGGCACTGACGCCAGCAACCTCGCTGCGAACCCTGAGCCACTGTCTCACCGGAGCTGCATCATTCCAGGGAGTAGCTTCATCTGGGAAGAGGCCTCCTCGGTGAGTGGCCCTGCGGGAGCAGCATCATCAAGGAAGAGGCTTCCTCCAGAGTGGCCTCACTGGAGCAGCACTGTCCGGCGAGTGGCCTTGCCGGAGCAGCCTTGTCAGAGTGGTGTCATGGGGAGCAGAGCCTGTGTCATCGGTGTTGTCCTCCTTGTCATCGTTGCTGTTGTCATCACCTCTTCGTCGTTGGGAGCGGCCTCGTCCTGGGAGCGGCTTCCTCCAGAGAGGCCTCTTCTTGGGAGCGGCCCTTTCTGGGGAGCGACCTCATCAGCAGTGGCCTTCTTGGGAGTGGCCTCTTCTTGGGAGCGGCTCTGACCAGGGAGCGGCCTCATCTGTGGGGCAGCCTCATCCGGAGTGGCCTTCTTGGGAGTGACTTTATTGGGATCATCGTTGTCATCTTTTTGTAAGAGACAGCCCTGACTGGTCAGTTTGATTCTTGATGCTTGGTGTGAAATAAAGCTTTGCTTGACCTTCGCTTTGTATCAGTCTCTTTCCTTTGATCACGGACCTTAACAATAATTTAGGTCATTTTGACAACATAACATTCACTTTCCTCTACCATAGTGCAGGGAAAGATCAGATCAACCCAAGCAAGAAAGTGACCTTGAGAGGGTAGCTGGTCTAAAATGACCCCAACAGCCATCAGACCCTGTGCTTCCATGATGGGTCTCTGCACAGGGAGTAGAAAGAGATCTCAGTTTTCTGGATTTGACGAAGGACGTTGTTTCAGTGAATACCTTCACTATGGTTTCATCATGGAGTATAACACTACTCCTGCCAATGTTGAGTATTCTGCCCAAAGGAGGCAGGACAGAGGGTCTTGAACTCATGGTGGGAGCAGATCTGGGGTCCAGTAGGAAAACAGTGTGCATGTTAAGATATCTGTAGCAGGACCAACATGGACCATGGCTTGGGCATCTCCATCTACAGTTGATTCTCAGCTTTTGGTGCCAAAAATGAGTCCATATCCTGCATATAGGTCTCATTGGATCTGTCCAGTAAGGACCATATCTACTAGGACTACAGCAGGGCCTGTTTAAGGGGGAATTCTGAATTGGTAAATATTTTGGATCTCCTGAATCCCAGCCCTGTGAGCAATCCACCTCAAATGCATATGCTGGAATGGGGGAAGCTTCCTTGACATATTTCCTCCATAGTTTTTAAGCACCTGAAAAACAAGCATGTGTCACATACACCTACACTTTTGTACCAGCATTGAGCATCTGTATTGATCAAGGTAGCCCTGGTTCCTGGGCACTAACTTGAGCAGGGTTGGGAGGGATTTTGAGGCTTGATCTCAGAAAATCTGTTAGGATCTCTCTAGTGATGGAGTTGAGATGTAAAATCCAAGAGTTTCCCATAGCCTAGAAAACTCCCAAATGTGTAGGAAGAGAAAAGGTGGCTGTTGTTCTGGAGATGGAGTAGACAAGGGTGCAGTAGGGATGGGAGGAAAGGTGGACATCTGATCTCAGTCCTGCAGTGACTTCTTTCAAGTACATGACTGACTGGAATCACAGGGTGTCACAAGACCATCCTATCCAGTAAAGGGCCTTTCTCCATCAAGGGTTTGTAATGATTTTGTCCCCCCCGCCCCCGCAAAAGTTCCTCCCACAGCTCTCTCAAGTGGGGACATCACTCCACCACATACACACCACATACACCACGTAGGAAATGTGGTTCATAAGATGGTAACAAAATAACATCCAAGTGAATCATGCCACTTTCAAGCATACTTGGGGCTTTCTGGTGTTTATAACTTGGAAGAAAGTAGCCCAGTAGCCTTAGATGAACAAACAGTGGAAGCAAGCACATTGAATGGAAAGGGGAAGCAGATAAAGAGCATTCCTTATTGTGTTTAGATAGCAAACAATGAGGGAGTGACAACTACAAAGCTTTGGTTAAAAGGGGTCAAAGGAAAAAATATACAGTCTCTTCAAGAAATGGTGCTGGGAAATTGGATAGCCATGTGTAGAAGAATGAAACTCTGACCCTTGTATTATACCATACACAAAGATAAACTCAAAATGTATAAAAGACCTCAACATAAGGAATGAATCCATTGGAATCCTAGAGGAGAACATAGGCAGTAACCTCTTTGACATCAGCCACATCAACTTCTTTCAAGATATGTCTCCAAAGGCAAAGAAAACAAAAGCAAAAATGAACTTTTGGGACTTCAAGATCAAAAGCTTCTGCATAGCAAAGGAAACAGTCAACAAAACAAAGAGGCAACCCACAGAATGGGAGAAGAGATTCGCAAATGACTACAAACAAAGGGCTGATATCCAGGATCTATAAAGAACTCCTCAACCTTAACACACACAAAACAGATAATCTTGTCAAAAAAATGGGCAGAAGACATAAACAGAGGCTTCTCCAAAGAAGACATACGAATGGCTAACAGACACATGAAAAAATGTTGATCATCAGGAGCCATCAGGGAGATTCAAGTCAAAACCACACTGAGATACTACCTTACACCTGTTAGAATGGCCAAAATTAACAAGACAGTAAACAACATGTGTTGGAGAGAATGTGGAAAAAGGGGAGCCCTCTTACACTCTTGGTGGGAAGGCAAGTTGGTGCAGCCACTTTGAAAAACAGTGTGGAGATTCCTTAATAGAGCTTCCCTGTTACTCTGCAATAGCACTACTGGATATTTACCCCAACGATACAGATGTAGTGAAGAGAAGGGCCATCTGTACCCCAATGTTTATTGCAGCAATGGCCACAGTCACCAAATGGTGGAAAGAACCAAGATGCCCTTCAATGGAGAATGGATAAAGAAGATGTGGTCCATATATACTATGGAGTATTGTGCTTCCATCAGAAAGGATGAATACCCAACTTTTGTATCAACATGGATGGGACTGGAGGAAATTATGTTGAGTAAAATAAGTCAAGCAGAGAGTCAATTATCGTATGGTTTCCCTTATTCATGGGACGTAAAGAATAACATGGAGGACATGGGGAGATGGAGAGGAGAAGTGAGTTAGGGAAATTGAAGGAGATGAACCATGAGAGACTGTGGACTCTGAGGAACTAACTGAGGGTTTTGGAGGGGAGGAGGGTGGGAGGTTGGGTGAGCCTGGTGGTGGGTATTGTGGAGGGCAGGTATTGCATGGAGCATGGCGTGTGGTGCAAAAACAATGAATTCTGGAACACTAAAAAGAAATTAAAACAATAAATAAAAAATTGAAATAAATAATTAATTTTAAAAAGATTTATATAATACCAGGACAAAAACAAATACACAGAAACACTGACAGAAGAGAAAGATGGGAGGGTGGTTATAAATCCTCAGTGTGGGTGAGGAAGGTTATTTTGGTTCTTCCTGGGTGTATCTTGATATCTTTGTTAAAGGACTCAGCTTTCCTGAGATAAAGGGGAATTAAAACTGGCTTATATAGAGAGGTAGTATTGATTGGGGAAAGAAGATAACTTGAAACTTATCTATATATGAATATTTAAAAAATAGAAAAGCAAAAGAAAAAACACAGATATTGTAAGGTTTTATAGGCGAGATAAACAGGACACCAGGTGAAGTGGGCACAAGGCAAGATTTATTAAAGGCACTCTCCGGCGAAGTTTCAGGGCTCAGGAGAAGGGGAGCCAGGAAACTTGTGCTGGGAGGAGGTGGGCACCCTCGGGCGAGGTTCCAGGACTCTGGAAAGCAGAGTGGGGGAAGTCACACTGGGAGGGAGTTGGCAGGGGTCTTTTATCTGTTTCCTGCATAGGTATCAGGTTACCTATGGAGACATGACCTGGCTTACATCCTTTTGGTGGAAGAGTCAAGGGTTAAGGAAAGGGGCAGGAGGAGGCTGGAAGACAGCGGACCTGGCTGTCATTTCTATTGTTCCTCCTGCACTCCCAGAGCCTGACGACCCAACATTCTGACCTTTTTGGTGTAATAGGGGTGGCGATTCAGATCTGGCTACTTTCTGCTGGCAAAGGGGCGTCGTTATAGGGTCCTTCAGATGTGGGTAGGCAGATATAGGGATGCAGGAGGAGTTGGTTGACAGTGACCCTGGAAACCTCATGGATGTGATCCTGAATGGATCCTGAATGAAGCGAAGAACACAGGGGGCAATTAATGCTAATAGGCAGAGGAGAATAAGGGGACTTGGGTTTGGAAGGAGCCAGGTCATTAAGGGAGAAAGCCACCACTGAGAGGGGTTTATTCCAGGGCGATGCTGGCCACCAAGGGAGTCGAATATTTTTGCCGGGGCACCGATATTAGTTTCGACTATACTGGATTCATTGATATAATAGCAGCATGCTTCATTGAGGAATAAACAGGTTTCTCCCTTGTCTGTGGTGAGCAAGTCCAGGGCTCGCTGGTTCTCTAGGGCTACCTGGGCCACTGAGGTAATCTGTCATTGTAGGGATGCCAAGGACTCAGCTGAGGCCTCCACGGCTGTTCGGAGCTGTTCGGATAAATCTCAGATGGTGTCTATGGAGTGAGCTAGGGCCCCGGTGCCCAGCCCGGGGACCACTAGGGAAGATGCCAAGGAGACCCCGATAACCAGGGGAAGAAGCACAGCCCTTTTCTGTCACAGGAGGGGGGTGGAGAGGACAGCCATTTCCGCTAGGGCTGGAACCCTCTGGGCTGGCAATCTGTGGTGACCAGCTGACTAGATCATGTGGTGTCCCCATGGGTCCAAGTTTCTACCAGGAAGAAGTGCCACCTGAACCCAAGGTCACCAGAGGGGCAGCTATGGGGGGTAGGAGGAGGAGGGTGAGGAGAAGTGGTGTGGGAAATCCGCAACCACGTAGGCCCCAGGGTTTGGGAAGTCCAGCCATCCTGTGGTGGGGCTGGTTTTAGACTGGAGATGTGTACCCACGGGTGGTGTCCTAGGAGTTTTGCCCTTGTGGGAGTCGTGAGAATAAGAGTATGGGGGCTGGTCCACCTGGGCTGTAAGGACGTTGGTTGAAGTTCTCATAGGAGAGCTTGGTCCCCAGGATTTAGGGCCTGGGGGAAGTCTCCACCCAGACTGTCAGGGGCAGGGATGGTTGAATCTGCATGAGCCCTTAGGAGGGCTGGTAAGAGGGTCTTATAGGGCAGATAGGATAGGAGGGGTTGAGGAGAAGCAGGCAGGTTGTGATTGAGTATGAAGGGCCTGCTGTACAGGATCTCAAAGGGGATGAGTACTGACGGGCCGCGAGGGGAGGTCCTAAGGTGGGTGAGTGTTAGTGGGAGAAGGGTTGGCCAAGAGAGGTGGGTTTCAAGAGTGAGTTTGGTTGAGTTGTTCCTTGAGGAGGCCATTGGCCCTCTTGACCTTACCCAAGGACTGGGGGTGATAGAGGATATGGAGTTTCCAGGTGATGTTGAGGTTCTCAGAGATTTGTTGTGTGATGCTGGAGATGAAGCCTGGTCCATTGTCTGATTGTAGGGTTCGAGGGAGTCCAAACCTTGGGATGATGTGTTCAATGAAAACCATGGCGACCATGTCTGCTGTTTCCCTAGCGGTTGGGAATGCCTTGATCCAGTCTGAGAAGGTGTCCACACGAGTTAGTAGGTATCTGAAGGTTTTGTATCGAGGCATGTGAGTGAAGTCAAGTTGTGAGTCCTTACCTGGCTGATGCCCTCGGAGCTGGTGGGCGGGTCCCAGTCTGCGGAGGTCACTCTGGGCGTTGACCACAGAACAGGTTCTGCAGGCCTGGTGTACCTCATTAATGGTGTTTTGGAGGAGGGGGTGGTGAAAGAGAGGTAGGAGAAATTGGTATGGGGCCTTTGGACCGATGTGGAGAGACTGGTGGATGTCAGTAATGAGGGTGTGGATTAGGCTGTTCGGGAGGGCAATTTTGTCCTGGACAAAATACCATCCCTTGTCACCCAACCTGCCACCTAATGTTTTGAGGGCCTGAGTCTCCTCATCAGTGTATGAGGGACTGTGGGGAGTGTTGAGAAAGAGGAGAGGGGCTGGAGAGGAGTTTAAGGCTGTCTGTCAGGCAATAAAGTCGGCCTTGTTGCTCCCCAAAGAGATGGGGTCTTTGGAGGCCTGATGGCCATGGCAGTGGACAATAGCCACCTCAGGAGGGTAATTGAGAGCCTTGAGGAGTTTGTCAATAAGAGGCCCATTGACTATGGGGGTTCCCTTGGTTGTGAGAAATCCCCTTTCTCGCCAGAGGACAGAGTGAGTGTGGGTAATAAGGAAAGCATATTTGGAGTCAATATAAATAGTGACCTGTTGTCCCTCAGATAAGTGAAGGGCCCTGGTGAGAGCCACGAGTTCTGCCTTTTGAGAAGTAGTCCCAATGGGAAGGGGGGCTGCTTCTATGACTGCGTTCAGGGTGACCACTGCATAGGCCACTTGTCGCCATCCATCTGGAGCTATGAGGAAGCTCCCATACACAAACAGAGTGTGATTGGGGTCAGGCAGCAGCCGGTCCAAAAGTTCTGGATGGGAGGGAGAGAGTTCTTCCAGGAGTTGAGAGCAGGAATGGGAAGGAGTGGGGATAGATGAAGGTGTGGGCAAGAGAGTGGCAGGATTTAGGTGAGGGGAGACAGAGAGTGTGACCTGGGGGTTTTCTATGAATAGCAGGTGGTAGAGTTGGAGACGGGAAGGATTGAATTGTGCCAAGGATTTGTGGCTGACTAAGTCCATTAGTCGATGGGGGGAGAAGACCATGAGGAGTTGTCCTAAGGTAAGTTTGAGGGCCTCCTTTGTCAGAGAAGCAGCTGCCGCTAGGGCCCTGAGGCAAGGCTGCCATCCCTGGGCGGTGACATCTAGTTGCTTGGAGAGTTAATGGGGATAAGGAGACCCTGCTGCCGGAGGCAGTCGCTGATGAGCTTAAGTCCTTGCCGGTGGGTTGCTGCTATAGATCTGGAAATGTCCCATACCTGTGGGTCCACGGAGGGGAAACAGTCTGGGATAGAGGACAAGTCAGAGGGGAGTAGAGGGAGGACAAGGTGAGCAGAAGTTGAGGGAGAGGGAGAGAGACGAATGGTGGCCTGAAGTTTGTGGAGGATGTCCCTGCCTAGTAGGGGAACAGGGCAGGAAGGGATAATGAGTAAGGAATGTGAGAAGGGGAACCCATCCAGGCTGCACGTAAGGGGTGGGGTGGCCTTTGAAGTGGAGGAAGTACCATCAATTCCCATAACTGCAACTGGGGAGGGATGAGTAGGACCCGAGTAGGAAGGCAGGACAGAATAGGTAGCTTCCGTGTCCAACAGAAAGTTAATGGACTTACCCGCTACCTGGAGTGTGACCCTGGGCTCAGCATGGGTGAGAGGGGTGTCCGAGTATGGGCTCCATCAGTCATCATCCAATCTGAGAACTTGGAAGGCAGGACTTACTGTCTCAGGGTTTTCCCTGCGTGGAGGCTCCAGGAATCCCCTGGGGCTGGGGCAGTCCAATTTCCAGTGGCCCATCATGCGGCATTGAGGGCACGGCCTAGTAGGCGCTTTTGGATTGGGGCATTGACAGGCCCAGTGTCCCTCGGCTCCACACTTGAAACAGGCCCCCAGAGGGATGCGGTTAGGTGCTCCCTTCTGTTTTGACCCCCAGAACCTGCCGGCCTCAGGGCTGCTACCAGGGCTTGGGTCTGCAGTTGGACCTTCTGTTGGAGTCTGGCTTGGCGCTTAAGCTCTGCTGCCTCCTCTTGGGAGTTAAAGACTTTAAATGCCATTTTCACCAGATCAGAAGTGGGAGTTTGAGGGCCCTCCTCCGCTTTCTTTAATTTTTTCTGAATGTTGGCGGCTGACTAAGAAATAAAGTGAGTAGCTAAAACAGTCGCCCCAGCTGGAGAAGCCGGGTGTAGGCGAGTGTATTGAGTCAGCACCTTAGTAAGTCAGTTAAGAAACATGGCTGGGTTTTCATTGGGTTCCTGAATGATTTCGGTCACAAACCTTCTACAACTTTCCTTTGCATTCAGGTTTTGTCCCAAGTCATTTCATTTAGGACAAAATTACCTCCTTTTACTTTCAACAAAATGTACTCCCATTCCTTAAATCTTTCTTAAATACCTTCTACTTTCCTACATACAGAGTTGCTTCCTTTATTTCTATCAGTCTTACAGTCAGCAGAATTTTGTACTCTTAGAAACATCTTTAGTTATTAACCTCTAGTCAGTTATTAATCAATTGTGAATGGTTATAACAGAATTCTTTAGATGCCAATTTATGAATCAGTTAAGCACAAACCATGCTTACTAACAGATTTAAATATTCTAACTTTCTTTTGCTGTAAGAAGTCAAAAGCACAAAGCTATGTTCAGTAAGCAATGACTTGGCATTTTATCCTCTTTGGAAAAGACATAAATGTCCAACAAATTTAATTCCATTTGTCATCCAAGCAAAACTTTAAATTTTCAGGTTACCAAAGACTTTGAAAGCTATCTCAGCAATTACCCATTAAAACTTTGAGACAGACAATTAACCATCAGTTTAGTCATTTATTTGCTAACAGATTTTAACAAGTAACACGAGCTTATAACTTTGAAGTTTCACATTTACTGCAGATAACTTTGTCAGGAGTTGGGATAGGAGTGGGGAGGGCACTGGTTCAGAAATCCTGAACATAAGGGATCTTGGCCCATCCGCCTTGGTGTCTGCCGAGGTTATTTAGGTACACGAGAATTCTGGAGGCCATTGGGACTGATTTAAGATTGGCCAACAGGACTAAAACACCCCAGGGATGTTTTAGAGTTGAATTTGAATTGAGAGGTCCCCATGATTCGTTGCTGGGCAACCCGAAGGCTGGAGGAAAGCGTCCCCTCATCCACCACAGGGTTGCGGAAAAACCGTGTTGACTGCCATAGTGGTTAGGACATCTCCCAGCCTCTTGGAGTCACGGAGGTCACACGGTGACCGGCAGGGTCTGCCCTGACAGGGCTGCAATTAGGCAGGGCTTTCCGGAGGGAGGTGCGGAATCGGGGGAAACTCACCATGGCTTCAGAAGTGGCATTGGGAAAGGCAGGTCCAGGTCCTAGGCTAGGGAGAGGAGAGAGCCTCCCCACCAGTGTGGGGGCTCAATCTCCTCCCGGGTTTCGGGCACCAAATGTAAGGTTTTATAGGCGAGATAAACAGGACACCAGGTGAGGTAGGGGCAAGGCAAGATTTATTAAAGGCACTCCCCGGCAAAGTTTCAGGGCTCAGGAGAAGGGGAGCCAGGAAAGTTGCACAGGGAGGATGTGGGCACTCTCTGGCGACTTTCCTTGACTCTGGAAAGATGAGTGGGGGAAGGCGCTCTGGGAGGGAGTTGGCGGGGGTCTTTTATCTGTTTTCTGCATAGGTATCAGGTTACCTATGGAGACGTGACCTGGGCATACATCCTTTTGGTGGGAGAGTCAAGGGTTAAGGAAAGGGGTGGGAGGAGGCTGGAAGATGGCAGGACCCTTAGGTCATTTCTATTGTTCCTCCTGCACTGTCATTTCTATTGTTCCTCCTGCACTCCCAGAGCCCACAGACCCAACAGGTATATGTATCAAAAAAGTTCAAGTTAAAAGGTTATTATGGAATTTGTTGTATTGAACCTCTCATTGTGATGGTAAATAGGTTAATATATATGTATATATATTATTTTAATTTAGAAGAACAGATTAGTGGGAACAAATTAAGAATAAAAGTTGTTTATATGAACTATACAGGTTTTAGGGCAATACCGGGAGCTTAATATCTTCTTTCCCTAATATTGTGGTTTTACAGTTTTATGGGGACCCTGTGGTGGTTATCTTCTCGTTTTTGTTTTTTGGGTTTTTTGTTTTGTTTTGTTTTGTTTGTTGTTGTTGTTTTGTTTTGTTTTGTTTTGGTTTGGTTTGGTTTGGTTTGGTTTTTATTGGCTGGCTTTCTTGGGGAGTTGCCTGCTGAATTGTTTTTCAGGAAGTCTTGCTTGGGTTGGGTCCTCCTGTCCCCTATGAAGGGGCTGGGCTCTGAGGAAACCGGTTTTTCAGGCTTTTGTTCTCTGGAGGTTTGTTTTGTTTTGTTTTGTTTTCCCTTGGCTGGCTTTTGGCGGTTCTTGGTTCTTCCCAGGTTTAGAGAAAAGCTAACTGCACCCAGACCTCCATCTCAGAGAGAAGCCTCAGTCTGTTCCACTCTGGGTGGTCCAGAGCACACAGACTCCCCCTCTGCCACCTCCCACAGGCAGAGGGAGGTGCCTGTGTGAAGTGGTCCCCAGACACTGTCTCAGGGGTCACAGGAGCTACCACTTGTCTCTATAACCTGGTGCTACTAAAACCATGAGTGATATTGGTCCAGGGAACCCATTTCCAGTGGCTGCCCTTGCCAGGCTGCTATCTGGGCAAATCCAGACAGCCAGAGAGAACCCAACCAGAGACAGCATGCTGAGATTTTCACATTGGCCTGAGCTGGGAGTGTTCAGACTCTTGGCCAGTCCTAGAGACTACTGGCTAGCATGCACAAGGAGCTCACTCAGGGGAGGGTGTGGAGCTGGCTCAGGCCCTGGTTGTGCAGTTCATGTGAAGAGTGCAAAAGGCTGTTGTTCTAGAGAAGGCTGACTGGCAACCACCCAGACTCTCTCATGCACTGCAGTGGCTCAGGGACCATGGCCTGGAGGCTTTGCCACACTCTCTCTGGCACAAATGGTCACCGGTGGTGGCCATCCTGGGTCTGTGGGCTTAAACCCATGCCCATGACCACCTGATTCCACCAGTTGCCCCTTATGATCTTTTGCTCTTTCTGAGTGCTTTTAACCAGACTTCAAGTTAATGCTGGTCCCCAATCACTGGACACTCTCATATTGGGATATTGTTTTCCAATGGGTCACTTCTGGTGGCTCCCTCCCCCTTCTGTTTATCCTCAGATATCAGTCTGATCATTCAAACTCCACTGCTATAACTCACCACTGGCATCTTCTGTTCCCGTATAAATCCAGGAGTGTATAATCCTACATCTCAGGCTGATCTCATGGGTGTTCAGAGTGTTCTGGTAGATAATGAGCTCATTTTAGGGGACCAGTTGAAACAGCATCTCCCACTTCACCATCTTGCCTCCCCTTCCTAATTTTCTAACATGTAAAACAGACAAGCAAAAAAACAACAAACTACCTAAGAGCTGTATGGTCAATTCATTGTTTCAGATGATGGAATTCTGGCCTCTCCTATGGCCCATGGCCATTAATTCCCTGTAAGCCCCTGTTTCATGCACTCCCAAGCCCACCAAGATGGATGATCTCATCACTAGAGTGGATGACTGAATTATTCTTGCCAAGCCCAGAGAGGAAGCCCAGGGCACAGACTAAACATTAGAGAAAGTTCTGGGGAACTTGAGTGCAGATCTTGGAGTTAGGGCCCAAGTTTAAATCTTCCACTAAATCTAATTGTTCTCTGCTCAGCAGGGAGCCACTCAACAAGACCACAAGGAAGGAAGTAGATTTGCATGAGGACAACCCCTTCCTGAGCATATGAGAACTCCTGATGCTCCATCCCCAACTGTGAGTTCCAAGGTAAAGCCTGAGTTGTCTCAAACATGGCTTGGACTCCTTTCTTGCTCACCCTCCTCATTCTCTGCACAGATGCTTCCTCCAACAGCTCAGCTCCCAGAGATACCAAGGATTAACCTGGCCTTGATCTTCATCTCCGAACAGAGGATATTACAGAGTATGAGTCCTTGAGAATGAGACCTTCATTTTCAGATACACCTCTCTTCTCTCTCGGGTTTTGAGGCTGCTTCCGAGCTTACTCAGCCTCCTGTTGTGTCTGTGGCCTTGGAACAGATGGCTAGTATTACCTGATAGGGAGACATATTTGGAAGCAGTTTGGCTAACTAGTATCAGCAGAAACCAGGGCAGGCCCTCATGCTGGTCACATACACTGAGAGTGACCTGCCATTGGACATCCCTGACTGATTCTCTGGCTCCAATTTTGGGGATGCAGCCACCCTGACCATAAGTGGGGTCCATGCTATGGATGAGACTATTACTGTCAATTATATGACAGTGGTAATGATGCTCATTGTGGCAGGCAGAAGGGGAAGTGAGACACAAACACCATTCCCTTCTGTTGCACTCTCTTCCAGATCCAGGAGGAGTATGGACAAAGCAGTGAATAGGTCTGGCCCAAATCTTTAGAACTGAAGTCCCCAGAAACTACCTCTCCACTTTGCTCTCCATGCAGGCTCTGCACATGATGGATCAGAAGTACAGTTAGGACTGGCAGGACCAGGCTGTCCTGTTGTCTGTGCAGGTATGAGTTAGGGAAAGAGGGCCTGAATAGGACAGACTGAGTGAGACATGCACCCAGTGGTAATTGGCCCTGGATGTCCATATGATAGCAAGGGAGCACTCATCAGCCCACATTTTATGCATTAATCTCCAGAAATCCCCAACTTATCTGAGCTCCTGAAGCTCCAGGACCTTATGGCAGCCTTGGATTCTGAACAGAGCAATCCAGTATAGTAGTGCACACTGTAGTACCCATCAAGGTCTCCTTCTCAGAGATGACCCACATACCACCTACCCAAATCTACTGGGAGCCACTCACAGCTCACTGCTTGGCCCTCACTGGGAATCACTATTGTGGAGGACTGTCTCAATCAAGACTATGTCCCATCTCAGAATGTAGCTCAGGTATAATAACTGCCTGCAGTCAATATCCCAGTTTCCTGGCTCAGTACAGAATGACTTTGCAGGCCATCCCATCTGAGCCCTCAATCACAAGTACATTACTGGTTTTCTAAATCTTGCCTCTTGCATTTACTTTTAAAGACATCACCTTGAAATATTTCCATATGCAACTGTCCATCACTGAATGTGATTCCAGTGAGCCCAAAATGAAGAGAGAGAGAGAGCAAGAGAGAGAGAGAGAGAGAGAGAGGGGGAAAAGAAACATTTGTAGGGAAGAGTATTGAATATCTGCACAGAAAGAACATTCTGGAATTCTGCAGATATCCTTCAATGTATCTAACCACATGTGACAAGAAACTTTCTGAGGTCAAGAAAAGAATCACCAAAACATCAGAGAAACATTTTCAGAGCTCTTAGACAACACCATCAGAAAGATACTTTATCTCACCTGTCAGAGTGCTAAAGTCTCTAAATCAAGAGCACTAGGTTGATTAGTAAGAAAAACTGCCTCAGTAGTGGGAAAAACTGAGCATAAGACTAAATGCTGCTCTGGTTCCAACTGAAACAATGTTAAAGCAAGTTGAAAGGGGTCATACTCTTTCCAGTAACTTTACTGAGTCTAGAAGAAATGTCAAAAATAGAAATACAAAGATATTATGCACTAAGCAAGGAAACATTCACAATATCTGGCATTCTATCAAAATTTCCTATAATTAGGAAAATATGAGTAGAAATAAGCAAGCAAGTGAGTGAGAGAGAAAGAAAGAAAGAAGAAGGAAGGAAGGAAGGAAGGAAGGAAGGAAGGAAGGAAGGAAAGAAGGAAGGAGAGAAAGAAAGAGGAAAGAAGGAAGAAGAAAGAAAGAAAGAAAGAAAGAAAGAAAGAAAGAAAGAAAGAAAGAAAGAAAGAAAGAGAAAGAAAGAAAGAAAGAAAGAAGGAAAGAAAGAAAGAAAGAAAGAAAGAAAGAAAGAAAGAAAGAAAGAAAGAAAGAAAGAAAGAAAGAAAGAAAAAGAAAGGAAGGGAAATGGATGGAGGAAGGAAGATACAAACTGGTTCTGAAATTGTATTGATGATAGAATTTATAGATGAAGATGCAAAATACATCATTACAACTATATTCCATTTATACATGTGAGCAGAGGAATAAATAATGTCTGACATAAAATTGCTCTTGCTGGACTGATGATATATTAAACACTGCAAAAGACAAGATTAGCAAACATGCAATATAGTAATAGAAAGTATAGACATAAGAAAACACAGAGGATAAAACAAAGATTGAAGAACAAAAAGCAGAAATAGTGTGTAATAGGACAACTTCAAAGACAATATTAGGCAAGTAATTTGAGTCTTTATGGCAGGAAAGATTTGGGAAAAGGAGGTGAAAAGAGAAAATATTTGAAGACGTATTGGCTGAAAATGTTCCATATTTGGTGAAAATTATAAACCCATAGGTCCATGAAGCCCCAAAAACTTAAAGTACATGAAATATGAACCACACACATACACACACACACATATATATACATATACAAATATATATGCGTATATATATACACATATACACATATATACACAAATATATTTAATATATCTATATAATATACATAATTATAATTGAATATATATAATCAGTAGAGTGAAAAAATCATTAGAAGGATGCATAAATCTATAAAATGTAGATGTGAAGGGGCGCCTGGGTGGCTCAGCAGGTTAAGCCTCTGCCTTCGGCTCGGGTTGTGATCTCGGGGTCCTGGGATTGAGACCCGCATCGGGCTCTCTGCTCGGCGGGGAGCCTGCTTCCTCCTCTCTCTCTCTCTGCCTGCCTCTCTGCCTGCTTGTGATCTCTGCCTCTCTCTCTGTCAAATAAATAAAATATTTTTAAAAAATGCAGATGTGAAAAAATAAGTCTCAAAAGCAACTTAACTCATAATTTGGAAAATAAAAATTTATTTGAAATGGGAAAATGGTTTAAAAATGAAAAATATATCATTGCATCAATATGAACTAAATATAAAAATATGACATATTTTGCTTTATTTTTTATGTTCTGTCTTTGAAACCTGGTGGGTCCCCCAGAACTACGGTACATCTCTATCGGGACTACCCACATTTAGTGATCCACATGTATGCATGTGTAAGTGTCTCTCAGAACAATGTATTACTTAAAATATAACCCATGAGAAATTATACTAGTTACCAAGCATGTTTAGATATAGCCTTAAGAAAAACATATACTGGCAATAGGCCTCTGGGGAGAGGATGACTTACATCCTTGAAGCTGAGGAGCTGGGGATGCCCAGCTCGCTCAGGTTGGAATGCTGCCTGCTTCATTTTTCTGTTATCTCCCCTTCCCCCTGAGAGCACCTGTGGCTAATTAGATGAGCCCTTTGAATGTGCTTGCTCAACTATAAACTTTATACTGCTTGACCAGATACATTTTGCCTTCCCTCTTGTTTATCTAAAAGGCATATGATTAATGTGTAGCCTTTGTTGATTACTCTCTATATCTAATAAATATGGGACTGAGGAGTTGTTCAGGGCAACAGTCTTTTCTACTGTTGTCCCCTGTTCCCTTTCTCTTGCAGCTGACTTGTTTGTGTCTCATTCTTCTCCCATGTGCTGTCAGGAAGCAGCATGCATGGCTTGTAGGGGTCGTGGATGGAGCCGGTTATATGCATAAGGTTTCCTTAGGGTAACTATCCCTAGTGTAGACTCTCAGCCACTAGGCTATTTTTCACTGGGAAATACTGACTGCAGCACCATGAAGATCTGAACACACTTCAGAACAGACCCCAGGAGAACATACACTGGAATAAAGAAGACTGTCATGACAGGAGGGGCCTGAGAGGCTTGGGATGAAGAGAGAGGGAGCATGGTGAGGGGATGGGGTAGGGAGGCGATTGGAAGGTCAAGTTCTGGTATGTCTCCTGGATCAGAAACTTTACTCACTTGTCACTGTCTTGGCAAAAGAGAAATGAAAATAATCATTTAATCTCTCAATGTTAGAGCCATCATTTTTAAAAATTAGATTCTTTCATTTAAAATTAAAACTTGAGCATAAGACTACTATTTTTATTGTCTCATTTGGTGGAGAATGTACACACTCACCAAGGGTCTAGCCCATACTGGGGTCTCAGAAGTAGTCAATTTGTTAAACTAGCTATACATGTAGGGTGACATTCATCCTAGGGGGCCCAAGAGGTCACTGTGGGTCTTGATTTGGGACCCCAATAAGTCCAAATCCCCTGGGCTGTGCTCAAGTGCAAAGGCTATGACTGATGCTTCCTTTGAGGATAATTATGTTGTGTAAAATCAACTCTCTACTGTAGAAACCCACACCTGGTCCTTCTTCTGACCTCAGGAAATTATCAGCATGAGGACCTTAACCTCAGAGCTCAGACAAGAGCTCACACAGACACACTGAAGAATGGAAAAGAGATTTGCATCTCATGCACTTTCTTCCTTGAGCTGCAAAAACAGATGATAAGAGGGAGTTTGGAGAGTTCAGACCCAGCAGGAAAGGCTTAGAGCAGAGTTCTACAAAGCCCCACCCCAACCATGGACCGGGTTCCCTTCTACTTCCTGCCCTTTATTTTCTCTACAGGTCAGGATTCTATCTCCTTGACATTTCCCTCAAGCACAGTACCCAGAGACCCCTGTCTAATGTCCAGTACATTCAGCATCATTCTTGTGTTTTGTGGTTCAGGTTTCTGTGCTCTGCCTGTGCTGACTCAGCCTCCATCTGCTTCTGCCTCCCTAGGAGCCTCAGTCAAAATCACCTGTACCCTGAGCAGGGAGCACAGCAATTTTGTGATTCAGTGGTATTAACAGCAACCAAGGAAGGCTCCTCAGTATGTGATGAAGGTTAATAGTGATGGAAGCCACAGCAAGGGGAATGGGATCCCCAATCGCTTTTCAGGCTCCAGCTCTGGGGTTGACCGCTATTTAACCATCTCCAACACCCAATCTGATGATGAGGCTAAGTATTACTGTGGTGCAGGCTATCAAATTGATGGTCAATATGGTTAAGCCACAGTGATACACACAAAGGAGGAGTGAAGCTAAAACCTCCCACCCTCCTCTTCCCCATGGGGACTCAGAGGGAGTGGCTGCCTGTCTGTCTCCAGGACCCTGAGAACTTGACTCTTCTTGCACACTCTGTATTCCTATACCTCTATCCCAAGACACCAATATGGAGAGACAGGTGCAGTTTATAAGTTAGGCCATTTTGACAACAGAACATTCTCTTTCCTCTACCCTAGTGCAGGGAAAGTCCAGACCAACCCATAGAGGAAAATGACCCTGAGAGAATAGCTGGTTGAGATGACTTCATGAGACATCAGAACTTGTGCATTCATGGAGGGTCTCTGCTCATGGAATGGGCAGAGATGTCTGGGTTCTGGAGGTTACCAAGGAAGTTGTTTCAGTGAATATCATCACTATAGTTCATCATAGAGTATTATGGGAGCCCTGGTAGTGTTGAATGTTCAAAAGGAAACATTTGGTCCCAAGGGAGGTAGGGTGGGGAGACTTAAATCCATGGTGGGAACAGAGCTGGGATCTAGGAAGGAAACTGTGCAAGTTAGGATGTCTGTGGCAGGACCAACATGGGGATGGTTTAGGTCTCTCCATCAGTAGTTGATTCTCTTCTTGTAGTGACAGGAACATCGACTGTCTGCTGCCTACAGGACTTTTCCAGGTTCTGCCCAGAACCAAATCTACTGATTCAACATCAGGGCATGGTGAAGGAGAAGCCTAGAAGTGATAAATATGTTGGCTTCCTGAGTAACAACCTTGTGAGTGGTCCACCTCAAATGTATATGTTTGGAGGGTGGCAAGTATACTGGACATATTTTATTTCCTGTGTAGCTTTTAAGCATCTAAAAAGCAAGCAACTTTCACACACACACACACACACACACACGCAACTTTGTGTTAACACTGAGCAGTCATATTGATCCAGGTAACCCTGGGTCCTGGGCACTGATGTGAGCAGAGTTGGGAGGGATTTTGACACTAGATCCCAGAAAGTCACGTTGGGTCCCCCTAGTGATAGAGTTCTGAGATGGAAAGTCCAGAAGCTACCCATAGCCTGAGCAACTCCCAAGTGTGTAGAGTAGAGAGGGTGGGCTTTCCTTCTGGAGAGGGAGTAGGCAGGGGTACAGGAAGAGTGGAAGAAAGAGTGAACATGAGGTCTATCCTGCAGTGTCTTCTTTTAGCACTCAGCAGGCTGCAATCATAGGGGATCACAGGACCATCTTACTCACTACCATAAAGGATTGTTCTCTACCAAGGGTTTGCAGAGATTTTTCTCCCCCCAAACCCCTCCCACAGGTCCTTTTAGTAGGTATATTGCTCCACCATTTACGTTGTATGAAAAGCAGTCAAAAGGATTGTATGGAAATAATATCCAAGCCCATACTGTGAATCATGCTACCTCCAAGACCACCTGGAGCACTCTGATGTTTATAACTTGGAAGAAAGTGACCCAGTAGCATTGGATAGACAGAAAGATGGACAAACTGTGGAAGCAATGACAGTGAATGGAAATGGGATGCAGATAAAGAGCATTCCATCTTGTGCTTATGTGGTAACCAACCAATGAGGGGGTGACAATTACGAAGTGTTGGTTAAAAGGGGTCAAAGTATTCCATTAATTTCAGTTTCTCTTTGTCAAAGTTATAACAGGCTAGGGTCTATAAGATACCATGGGTCAGCTGTTGTCATGTGAAAGTGAGCAATTAATAGTGTAAACAATGAGTGTCACTTCCTAGATTATACATCCGTGGCTGTTGGCTTCACAGATTGCCAGGTGATCCTGCAGCCAGGAATGAACATTTTTGTCTAAAGTTCTTGTGTAGCTTGTGATGTTAGCAGAGTCCTGAGAATGGAAGTCCTTTAGCACTTTTGTCTCATTTGGGGAAGTTCTTGGGCCTGATGAGCAATTTACAAGTTAACACTGGGAGCACCTGAAACAGGTGGCAATATCTAGCCAGGAGAGATGGAGCTGATGCCACTAATAGTGTAACAAGAGAGACCAGGTAAGCTGAGCCACAAGTGAGGGTATGTTCAAGGAGATCTCCTTTCCCCACTGTCCCCCTCCTCATTCTTCCTTTCCTTTCTTTCCTACCTTCCTTCCCCTCCCCCCATCCAGTTATGGACTTGTTATAAATGTTCTCACTTTGAGCATCTTTCCCTGGAGATGTCTGGAACACTCCCCATTAGTCACATTCTACTCAATTCCTTACTCTATACTGTATGCTCCTTTTTCCTGTATTCTATCCACAAATTTTTCCTGTCCTATAGAATGTGTGTTTGTACACTGATTTTCATTTCCTTAATGACTTTTGTTCCTCTTCAGTTGCTTTTCAGATGATTATTTGTTATCTGTGTGTTTTGTTTGGTGAAGTGTTTGATTAAATATTCAAACTTTTTTAGCTTTCAGGTTTCTGTGATTTTTCTCATACTTCTCTGTGTGTGTGTGTGTGTGTGTGTGTGTGTGTGTGTGTGTGTATTTAGCTTTTTTTTTTCATTTTGCTCCTTGTATATGACAACAATCAAGATATAAAGATATAAATCAGTTCCAACACCACAAGGATCCCTTATATTACCCTTTATAATATTATCCATCTCCTCCCACCTAGGTCCCACCCCCCAATCCCTGGCATCTAGTCACTGATTTCCATTTAAAAGATTTTGTTTTCAGAAGTGTTATAGAGAATTAAAAAGAAAGAAAGAAAGAATAAGAACCCCAAAGTATTTAGCCATTGGAGACTGGCACTTTTCACTCAGAAAAAAAATCCCTGCAGATTCATCAAAATTGTTGTATGCAATAAGATTCCTTCCTTTTCATTATTAAGTAGCATTTCAGTTTGGCTTGAGTATACCAAAGTGTGTTTAACCACCTACTTGTGGGAAAATGTCCAGATTGTTCTCTGGGGCTATAATGCATAAGGGTGTTAAATTCTGTGCATAGGTTTTTCTGTGAACATAAGTTTTCACTTTTCTGAAATAGATGCACAAGAGTGTGATTTCTGAGTTGCATGGTAATTGCTAGTTCTGTTTTTTGTGTTTTTTTTTAAGATTCTGTTTATTTATTTGATAGAGACAGAGAGAGAGAATGAGTGGTGGGGAAGGGCAGAGGAAAAGAGAGGGAGAGCCTGATGTCAGGCTCAGTCCCTGGACCTGGAGATCATGACCTGAGCCGAAGGCAGATGATTAACCCACTGAGCCATGCAGGTGCCCCTGCAAGTTCAGTTTTTCAAGAAGCTGTCAAAGCTTTTTCCAGACTGATTATACCATTTCACATTCCCTTCAGGCATGCATGAATGATTCTGTACCTTCATATCCTTGTCAGCATTTGGGGTTGTCATTATATTTTATCTTAACCATTCTGATAGGTGTGTCATGATGCCTTGTTGTGGTTTTAATCTGCATGACTCTAATGTTTAATGAGGAATCTTTCATTTGTTATTTGCCATCTCTATATCCTCCTCTTTGATGAAATGTTGGCTCTTTTGCCCATTTTGTAAATGGATTATATTTGTTGTTGGTTTATTTACTGTTTAGTTTTGATAGTTCTTTATATACTCTATATTTCTGTGCATTGATTGTATATCCTGCCACATTGTTGAATTGCTGTATGAGTTCTAGCAATTTTGGGGTGGAGTCTTTTGGGTTTTCCACATAAAGTATCATGTCATCTGCAAAGAGTGAGAATTTGACCTCTTTGCTAATTTGAATGCCTTTCGTTTCTTTTTGTTGTCTGATTGCTGAATCTAGGTCTTCTAATACTATGTTGAACAATAGTGGTGAGAGTAGACATCCCTGTCGTGTTCCTAACCTTAGGAGAAAAGTTCTCAGTGATTTTCCCATTGAGTATGACATTCACTATGGCCTTTTTATATATTACTTTTATTATATTGAGGTATGTTCCCTCCATCCCTACATTGTGGAGAGCTTTAATCAAGAAAGTATATTGTATTTTGTCAAATGCTATTTCTGCATCAATTGAGAGGATCATATGGTTCTTGTCCTTTCTTTTAATTGTATAGTGTATCACATTGATTGATTTGTGAATGTAGAAAGACCTTGCAGCCCAGGAATAAATCCCAGATTGTTATAGTGAATAATCCTTTTAATGCACTGGTCCATCCTATTGGTTAATATCTTGGTAAGAATTTTGGCATCTGTGTTTATCAGGGATATTTTACTGTAATTCTTTTAGGTGGGGCCTTTGTCTTGTCTGGGAATCAAGGCAATGCTGACCTCACAGAACAAGTTTGGACATTTTCCTTTCATTTATATTTTTTGAAACAGCTTTAGAAGAATAGGTAGTAATTCTTCTTGATATGTTTGATAGAAGCCTCTGGGAAGACATCTGGCCCTGGACTCTTGTTTTTTGGGAGATTGTTGGTTACTGCTTCCATTTCCTTGCTTGTTTTGAGTCTGTTCAGGTTTTATATTTCTTCCTGTTACAGTTTTAGTAGTTAATATGTTTCTAGGAATACATCCGTTTCTTCCAGATTGCCTAATTTGTTGGCATATAGTTGTTCATAATATGTTCTTAAAATTGTATTTCCTTGGTGTTGTTCATGATCTCTCCTCTTTCATTCATGATTTTATTTATTTGGATCCTTTCTCTGTTCTTTTTGATAAGTCTAACTAGGGGTATATTGATCATCTCAATTCTTTCAGAGAAACAATTCATCTCAATTCTTTTCAGAGAGCCAGCTTCTAGTTTACTTGAGCTGTTCTACTCTTCTTTTAGTATCTATTTCTTTGGTTTATGCCCTAATATTTTTTATTTCTCACCTATTGCTTCATTTATGACTTTATTTGCTGTTCTCTCTCCAGCTAAATTAGGTGTAAAGGTAACTTGTGAATTTGTGAGCTTTCTATTCCTTGTGATAGTCTTGTATTGCTATGTGCAACCCTCTTAAGACCACCTTTTCTGCAACCAAAGGTTTTGAACAGTTCTGTTTTCATTTTCATTTGCTTCCACAATTTTTTTAACTCTTCTCTAATTTCCTTGTTGATCCATTCATTCTTTTGTGGGCTGCTTGTTAACCTCCATGTATTTAGTTCCTTCCAAATTTCCTCTAGTGATTGAGTTCAAGTTTCAAAGCATTGTGATCTGAAAATATTCAGGGAATAATCCTAGTGCTTAGGTCCTGGTTGAGAAATGATTTGTGGCCCAGTACATGATCTATTCTGGAGAAAGTTCCATATGCCTTTGAGAAGAATGTGTATTCTGTTGCTTTAGGATGGAATTCTCTGTACAGATCTGTGAAGTCTATCTGATCTGTGTGTCAGTGAAAGCCCTTATTTCCTTGTTGATCTTCTGTTTAGATGATCTGTCCATGCTGTGATTAGGTCCCCTACTATTGTTATATTATTATCAATGTGTTTCTTTAAGTTGGTAATTAGTTTATAAAATATAAATATAAATATAAAAATATAAAATAAAAAATTATTTAGGAGCCTAAATATTTATAATTGTTCGATCTTCTGGACCATCTACATTCAGAATAACTATTGAAAAATAGGAATTTAGGGGCACCTGGGTGGCTCAGTGGGTTAAAGCCTCTGCCTTTGGCTCGGGTCATGGTCTCAGGGTCCTGGGATTGAGCCCCAAGTCAGGCTCTCCACTCAGCGGGGAGCCTGCTTCCCTTCCTCCCTCTCTGCCTGCCTCTCTGCCTACTTGTGATCTCTGTCTGTCAGATAAATATATAAAAATCTTAAAAAAAAAGAAAAATAGGAATTTAGTGCCATTGTATTACCTGTAACATCACTGTCTCTGTATATTGTCTCTGTTCCTTTCAAGTCTCAGTTACTTCACTTACTATCTCTCTTTAGTCTCTCTCTTCACTTACAGGATCCCCTTTAATATTTCTTTCAGGACTGGTTGAATTATGACAAATTATTTTAGTTTCTGTTTGTCCTGAAAGCTCTTTATCTCTCCTTCTATTCTAAATGATAGCCTTGCAGGATAAAATAGTCTTGGCTGCATTTTTTTCTCATTTAGTATCCTGAATATATCATCCCAAGCTTTTCTGACCAACCAGTTCTCTGTGGGTAAGTCTGTGGCCAGTCTCACTGTTCTAGTCTCGTAGTTTATGGACCACTCATCTTGAGCTGCTGTGAGGATTTTTGCTTTATCTCTGAAATTTGTAAGCTTCACTAATATATGTTGGAGTATTGATCTGTTTTTATTGATTTTCAGGGGGGTGCTATGTGCCCCCTGGACTTGAATGCCTGTTTCCTTCCCCTTATTTGGGTACATCTCAGCTATGATTTGTTCCAATATAACTTCTGTCTCTCTCTCCCTCTTTCTTCCTCTGGAACCCCAATTATTGTAATATTCTTCCACTTTATGGTATTGCTGATTTCTCGAGGCCTCCCATCAAGATGCAGCAGTTATTCTTCCCTCTTTTCCTCAGCTTCCTTACTTTCCATCATCTTGTCTCCTATGTCACTGACTCTCTTTTGCCTCATTTACCCTTGTTGTTAGAGTGCCCATTTTAGACTGCATTTCAGTTAAAACATTTTTAATTTCAGCCTGATTAGATTTTGGTTATTTTATTTCTACACTAGGAGATTCTCTAGTGCCTTTTATGCTTTTTTTTAAGCCCAGCTACTATCTCTATGATCATTATCATTCTACATCGGATATTTGACTTATATCCATATTGATTAAATATATGCCAGAGATTACTACTTCTGGCTCTTTCTTTTGTTGTGAAATTCTCCTTCTAGTCATTTTGTCCACAGATTAATAGATGAACAGGAGAAAAAAATCAACAATATCAACTATGACTGCAGTGAAATATACACTAGACAAACCCAAAGAGATCAGAAACCAAAAAAGTAAAAAGGAGTTTGGGGAGAAAGAGACAAAGTTATCTAACAGACACTAGATTGGAAAATTCAAAGGGAAGAGTGAATACACACACACACACACACACACACACACACACACACACACACAAAGCGAATACACTGAAGACAAGCCAAGAATGAAAAATATATCTATAAAATTTAAATATAAAATGTAAATTAAAAAAATTAAAAACCAAGAGGTGACAAAATATGAAGCTTGTTGAATGGAAAAAATAGAAAAATAGGGGCCACCTGCATGGCTCAGTGGGTTAAAGCCTCTGCCTTTGGCTCAGATCATGATCCCAGGATCCTGGGATCGAGTTCCGCATTGGGCTTTCTGCTCAGCAGGGAGCCTGCCTCTCCCTCTCTCTCTGCCTGCCTCTCTGCCTACTTGTGATCTGTCTGTCAAATAAATAAATAAAATCTTTAAAAAAATAGAAAAATAATTTGAAAGAATGACTCAATAATCTGAGGAAATTTGAGGAAAAAGCCTCAAATTCTATATATTATTTTCCCCTATCACAGAAGTTACTCTTGTTCTGTGTGATCCATAAGCTTAGCATTAGCCTGATGTTCCTGCTGGTCTTCTGGGGTAGAGGTCTGCTGGGCTGATTCTCAGGTCTTTGCCCTGTGGAGTTGCAGAGCCACTTTGCCCAGGGACCAGGCTCAGTGTAAGCTGCTTCAGCTGTTCTATGTGGCTTTTGTTTCCTGAAGCCTTTCTTTACCTCAGTAGAGGATGAGACTGAAAATGGCAAAGGTCCAGTCTCAAGCCCCAGAACTGGAAGAGTGCAGCCCCCACTCTTCAGTGCACCCTAAGGGAAAAAGAGTCAGTCACTTTTGTGTGCATCAAACTCCACAGTGTGCACCTGCCTGCTCCTCCAGGGAAGGAGGGAGTCTCCTGACATTTCTTATGGCCACTTGTGCCTTTAGTCATCGACTGGTTGTCTGACCATACTACAATTCACAGAAAGCCCACTCCTGGCTTGCTGTTTGCAGCTGGCTTCCCCATTCCAATACATGGGAACTGTCAGATTCTCTCACACTCAGGCTTCTCTGGTCTTCCTGTGGCCCTGAGGATCCTTAGTCCACACTCTCCCATCTAGAATTTGGCCCTGATTTGCCACCAGAGTATTTTTAAGGCAGGGACATCCCTCACTAGAGCAGACTTCTCAAAGTCCCAATTTTGCAATATCTTTTATATCACTATTTGGTAGCAGGCTTACAGAGGCTCCATCCCCATGAGGCATGTTCATCCTCCATGGTTTATCTTCCCATACATCCCCTTTGATTGATTTTTATGCAACTCCACCCTTGCAGAAAGTGGCCCCTCTTTGAGGTTGCAGCAATTCTTTTATTCAATCTCTAGTAGAAAATTCCAGGTGTTCAGAATGATTTGAGAGCTATCCAACTGAATTATTGGGACTAGATGAAATAACGGTCCCCTACCCTTCTGCCATCTTCCATCCATTCTGACAGACTTTATTTTTAAGCCACTTTTTCCACATCACTAAGTGGCTAGGAACTGAACCAAGCTCCACTGACCAGAGCAGGACAATTAAGTCCTATGTCCCATGTGGACGAGTAGGACCTAGGGAGATAAGCAGAAGTGAGATCTTCCATGATGGCCTGAACTCCCACCCTTTGAAACTCAGTGAGCACACATTCCCTTGAGGTGGGGGTGCTCCCCAAGATGCAGTTTCAGCTACAGCAGATCCAGGTGGGGCCCAGACATCTGGAGGTGGAACAGATCTCAGCCAGGCCAGTTGTGTTAGTCTTCCAGACACATCTGAGTACTTTCATCCTTGGTTCCCTGCTCCTCCAAGCACAGGTGAGAGGCCCACCGAGAGGCACAATGGAGGCACACTGTTCTGTTCTTCTTCTCACCCAGGGTCCATGAGGTTGGGCCCTCCCCTTACCTGTGTCCACACTGCTCCCTCCCCTCAGGGCTGGGTCACTCATTCCTGAGACAGATTCCCTGTCTTCTCCAGCCTTCTCTCTCCTCTCCTCTATTATAGGCTCCATGCTTCCCATGACCTGAGGCTGACTCCCTCCATGTCTGTGACCCTGATCAGGCCCAGGATCCCTGCTCTGGGGATAAGCTCAGGCATGAAAATTCCACTTGGCAGCAGTAGAAGACAAGCCTGGTCCCCCAGCTGGTATATACACAGATATGGGTGAACATCCAAGACTGATTCTGAGGATGCAACACAGGGTCATGACCCCATTGAGAAAGACCAGACTGAGGGCCAGGACTAGACTGACCATTGGTGTGACACTAACTATAGTAGTGGGAGTATGTGGCAGTGACTCATGTGACATGGAAGTGTCAGGGATGGGACACAAACTATCCTGCATGGCCTGGATCTCACTCTCAACTACCCTCTGTGCAGCTGCTGATCAGGCCTAAGAGCAGGAGTCCTCCCTGGTCCTGGGCTGGCTGGCCCCTGAAGGGTAGGAGACTCCAGTAGGTTCTCTGTCCTCTGATCTGTGTTTACTCCACTGAACAATGGCAGAGTGTGTGTGGGCGGTATCTTCTGACTATGGGGACTGTAGTCAGTTATTACAGTGGATAATACAGATTTAGGATGTCAATGTACATGATGTGGGACCCAGATTTAATCACGTATCACGTATCAGGAGGGAAGACAGCTGTCTCAGACAGTACAGTCCTCAGGAAATTTCTCTTCTCCTTGGGTTCAGGGATCCTGGCTGGGCCCCAGGGGCTCTGTATCTCTTTTTATTCCCAGATAAGGATCTCCACATCCTCAAGGGCTGCCTGAGGGTTCCTGAAGAAGAGACCAGACCCCTGCTGCCCCAGGCCCATCCTTCCTTAGGTTTTATAGAAACTGTGGAGGGAGTGCAGACAACACCAAGGTCCCACCTGGGGACTGTCTTCTGGTACCACTGTTTTCCCACTGACCCAAGTCACCTGCACTGAGCAGATCTGGCTCTTAGTTCAGGTCTGACCCACATGGATTCATCCCCACCCCTGTGTGACCCTGTTTGGTGGTCATGGCTGCATTAGAGCCTCTCTTGTAGCTCTGCAGGCAAAGAACTTTTTGAACACATGAATGGATTTTCTTACATAAATAGAATTTCTCTTCCTCATTCTGTGACTTGTGTTTTTAAAATCGATTATAGAGCAATTTTTTGAGGTCAGAATGAGAGATAATGAATTAATTAAGAAGAAAAAGCAGAAGCTTTCCCTATTTCCATTCTGACTTATGTCAGAAGGATACCTTCCTGGGAGGGAGAGACATGTCTGAAAATCAACACAAAGGTATAAATTGCATACTTGGAATCTTTTGTCTAAAAGTATAATTGGAATCTTTCATCTAAAAATTACCTCTTGACCTGATGAACTAGAAAGGCAAACTTTGGTGAGAATCCTTGTGACAAAAACAATATTTCCAGGGATTTTTCAGGTTAAATGATCATGAAAATGTCCCCCTAGAGAATTAGTATCTAGAGATTCCCAACAGAAGCTTTCTCATCAGCAGGACAGTGAATGGGCCAGCACCACCCTGGTCAGCAGGTGTCACTGTGGCCAAGTGCAGCAACGCCCCCCCACAGGCGGCTGGAAGAATGGAGCGCGAGAAGCTGTCTCATTCAGGACCTGGAATATTCTGACTAATGTTCCAGTCCCCCTCTCAGCCAGAGCAGCCTTCCTCATCCGGCACAGTGGATGGCTGCTGCCTTGTACCTGTCAGTTTCCACTCTTCTCTCTCCTCTCCAGGAACGAGGGACCTGCACTCCTTTCCTGACCTCCCTTCCCTGTGAGGTACACCAATCCCTCATATTCTTACTCAGGACAGACAATCTGTGGAGTGTTAGGGAAAGCAGTGACAGGTCATCTGCGTGGAACAAGAAAGGGGATAGGGCCAGGGGCACAAGTAGCACCCTGGTCTGCCTGTGGCTTTAGGTGGGTCATGGAGGAGGGGAGGATGATAGCCACTATCTTGAGTGCCTCACCCTGCAAGAGTACTAAGGAGATCAAAGAGAAATAGAAGCAGACATCTGTGTCAACTCTGTCCCCAACCCAGCAGCTTCCTCCTGGAAACTCCTTTCTGTGCCCAGCGATGGCCAAGAAAATCTTCACTTATTGCCTGTAAGTTGGCTTTTACCACAACTGATATATCTCTCTGTGCGCAGAATTATTATCTTAGGAGAAAACTCCATACTGATCCAGAACAGGGTAGAAATCCCAGGTCCCTCAGCTTTGTCCTGTTCTTTCAGAATCTCTATCCTCCCCACTCCACCAAAGGGCATGATTGGGCTCTACACGGATCTCTTCCTGACCTGAGCAGTACCAGAGTTCCCTCTTCACTAGGGGCTGTGTCTTGTTCATGCAGAATGCCCAGAATGGAATGGGTGCCACACATAGCAACAATGTCCACAATAGCCAAACAGTGGAAGAAGCTGAGATGCCCATCAATAGGTGAATGGATAAATAAGTTGTGGTTCATACATACAATGGAATATTCTTCAGACATCAGAAAGGATGAATACCTACTATTTACATCAACAGGGATGGAACTGAAGGGGATTATGCTAAGTGAAATAAGTCAACCAGAGAAAGACCATTATCATATGGATTCACTCATATGTGGAACATAAGGAATAGCACTGAGGAAAATAGAGTAATGGAGGGAAAAGTGAATGGGAAGAAATCAGTGAGAGAGAGACAAACCACGAGAGACTCTTGACTCCAAGAAGCAAACTGAGGATTACAGAAGGAGGGGGTGAGGGGATGGGGTAACCAGGTGATGGGTATTAAGGAGGATATGTGTTTGTGATGAGTTCTGTGTGTTACAAACAACTAATAAGTCATTGAATATTACATCAAAAACAAGTGATGTCTACATGTTGGGTAAGTGAGCATTATTTAAAAAATAATGTGTGTTTAGGGAACACACACACCCTGACCAAGGATAAGGCTGACTATCACTGTCAGGTGTGTGACAGCAGTGCTGATGCTCACAGTGGCACAGGCAGATGGGGAAGTGAGACAAATATCCCTTCCTTGTCTGTGTCACACTCTCCTCCAGCCCCAGTAGTTCTGTGCACAGAGCAGGGAACAGATGAAACCCTGGTCTTCCCATGTGTGATCCCCAGGGTTTCCTCTCCCTTCAACCCTCCAAGTAGGCTCTGTATAGGGTGGTTCATGAGTGCATTGAGGCCTGACAGAACTAGTTTCTCCTACTTGTCTGTTTGGATATGAATCATGGACAGAGGGCCTGAGTAGATAGAAAGACAGAAACTCTCTCAAAATTTCCATATTGTGGTCACTGAGCTACATTTTCACCCAACTGACCGTGTTATGAACATAGAAATTGCCAACTTTGTTGAACTCTTGAAATCTTGGTCCATGGTCGCAGGGATTCTGAGTGGAGCAGACAAGTGCAGTGGACTCTGTGGGGTCACCTACATCCCCTCTTCTGAGATCACTCACCCACTCACCCCTGCAGGAGGCCCTCAGACTCACAGAGGAACTCCTCACAGAGAAGTTTTGTCTTCTTACAATCTTCCTCTCAAGGTTTCTGCACCTTTTCAGAGAGGTTCAGTTGAATGATGGCCTCAATCCAAGATCCCATGGGCTTGCCCAGGTTCAGATATCCTGAAAGGTCCCAGCTTTAGAGTTCTCTGCAGGAGGAAGACCTCACCTGATGCCTCACATCTCCTTCTGCCTGGGCTGACCTCCCAACTCCTTCTAGATTTCCTGCACATGCATTGCCCCTTCTCAGAGTCTGCTTCCAGAACCCAATCAAGGAAGACTGAATCCCTGCTAGGGACCTCACAGACATGAGGAGGCCACTGTGTCTCCACAAAGCTGGGATTTCTCAACCAATCACCAATGTGCTTGTCCAATCCTTAGACAGATCAGATTGATCTTTTTATTTTTATATAATGAAAGAAGGTCCACTAGGTGTTCTGGGTTCTGACAGATAGTTGGAGACTCACATCCATCTTGATACTGAATGGGAATGATGGGGCAGTTGCTGCTCCTGACACAGTGGCCAGAAGAAACACAATGAGTCCTTCCTCTCTTCTACCCCCATATCTCTCTTTACACCCAACCTACCCAGAAATATGGACAAACAACAATTATAGTGGCAATTAATAAGACACCACAGCCCCCCCCATCCACATGAAATCTAACATGATCTCCACTAACCTAAGCCTCCGAGTAAAGAGAATGTTGGCAGCTATGCTTTCACCTAACACAATAAATCTATCCTGTGAACACCACAGACCAGTGGACCAGAGTAGAGAGCCCAAATAAGGACCCGTAATTCTATGGTCAAATAATCTTTGACAAAGCAGGAAAAGATATCCATTCTCTTCAATAAATGGTGCTGGGAGAATTGGACAGTTACATACAGAAGAATGAAACATGACCATTCTTTACATCATACAGAAAAATAAACTCGAAATGGATAAAAGACTTCAACATGAGGCAGGAATCTATCAAAATCCTAGAGAAGAACATAGGCAGTAACCTCTTTGATATCAGCCACAGCAACTTCTCTCAAGATACGTCTTCAAAGACAAAGGAAACAAAAGCAAAAATGAACTTTTGAAACTTCATCAAGATCAAAAGCTTCTGCACTGCAAAGGAAACAGTCAACAAAACAAAGAGGCAAACCACAGAATGGGAGAAGATATTCACAAATGACGCTACAGACAAAGGGCTGATATCCAAGATCTATAAAGAACTCCTCAAACTCAACACTCAAAAAACAGATAATCACATAAAAAATGGGCAGAAGACATGAACAGACACTTCTCCAAAGAAGACATACAAATGGCTAATAGATACGTGAAAAAATGGTCATCATCATTAGCCATCAAGGAGAATCAGATCAAAACCACATTGAGATACCACCTGACACCAGTTAGAATGGCCAACATTCAACAACAATGTGTGTTGGAGAGAATGTGGAGAAAGGGGAACCCTAATACACTGTTGGTGAGAATGCAAGTTGGTGCAGCCACTTTGGAAAACAGTGTGGAGATTCCTTAAGAAATTAAAAATAGAGCTTCCCTATGACCCTGCAATTGCACTACTGGGTATTTACCCTAAAGATACAGATGTAGTGGAAAGAAGGGTCATCTGTACCCCAATGTTCATACCAGCAATGACCACAGTTGCCAAACTGGAAAGAGCCAAGATGTCCTTCAACAGATGAATGGATAAAGAAGATATGGTCCATAAATACAATATATTATGGAATATTATGCCTCCACCAGAAAGGCTGAATATTCAACTTTTGTATCAACATGGATGGGACTGGAGGAGATAATACTGAGTGAAATAAGTCAAGCAGAGAGAGTCAATTATTATATGGTTTCACTTACTTGTGGAGCATAAGGAATAACATGGAGGACATTAGGATAAGGAAAGGAAAAGGGAATTGGGATAAATTGGAGGGGAACCATAAGCCATGAGAGACTGTGGACTCTGAGAAACAAACTGAGGGTTTTAGAGGAGAAGGGCATGGGGGATTGGGTGAATCTGGTTGTGCATATTAAGGAGGGCACACATTGGATGGAGCACTGTGTGTGATACATAAACAATGTAGCTTGGAACACTGAAAAATTAAATTAAATCAAATTAAATTAAATTAAATTAAAACTATCTCATGAACAATTACAAACATGCTCACCCATCCCCACAAGGGGATACAAAATGTATCTTTGTCTGCTAGTGATCTTTCTGTCCCAGCTGTTTTGATATCCTATTACTTCAATATTGAGATATAAAGTTAACTATTGTTAACACCTCTGATGTTAGGAGATAATGGGATAAAATACAATAACAAAACAGAAACATATGATTAATACATAACCAAACATGTTCATGTCAACATAAAGAAGACACACTTGCTACTTTTATCTGGCTCATTTTTACCACTACAGTGCAGTCAGTGTGGTGTCTATAATTACCTTCTTCACTGCTCACTCCATATTCCCCTTCCCTCAGCAAATACCTGAGCTTGTCCTGATCCTCACCAGTTATAACCACCAAAACTTCATTCTGGAAGATGGGTCCATTATCTGACTTGCTGCATTGGATTGTGATGAATTGATGACTGTAATCACAGTCCCTGGGTATGTTAGAATAACTCCAAAATCCCTATATTCCATTTACCCCAATTTCCTGTAGACACACAAGTGCTCCATGATAGTCATCATGACACACCCAGGCAGGGCTCCAAGTTTGACTCCCTGCCAGGAGGAGTCAGAAGGACCCATGACACAAACACACTCTTCACAACCAGAGTAGGGCAGTCATACTCCCTCTGTCATGCCCTGGTCAGGCTCTGCTCAAAAGAGCCCAGGATCTGAATCCAGCACACCTGAATGCCACTCCTGGACTCACTTCACTCTCCTCTGTCTTCCTGGGAAGCTAGCATCACTGGGCACTCACTTTACTTGCTGTGAAATGGAGAAGTTTATACTGCTGTGAGAAATACTGTTTATCAAATTATTGTTATAAAATATTGAAGAGTTTAATTAATTAGGCAAACATAGTGGGGTCTCAATGAGATACCCTTGGTGTTGGAGTCTCCTGTCTGCCTCTGTGGTCACACAAGGAAAAGTTTTCAGCTGCTCTGTGATCTGCATCACATGCAATTGTATCCAAGTCCAAATTTGCAGATTCCCAATTCCACCAAACTACGGACAGAATAGTTTAATATCCTCCCATAGCAATCTCCATGGATGTGAGTTGTAATAAAACTCATAATAGCAGTTACGAAGGGGCGGGGGTTGGGAGGTTGGGGGAGCCTGGTGGTGGGTATTATGGAGGGCACATATTGCATGGAGCACTGGGCATGGTGCATAAACAATGAATTCTGTTACACTGAAAAGAAATTAAATTTAAAAAAAATGAAAAACCAACCAACAAACAAAAAACTAATAGCAGTAAAGATAGGAGTAAGAAGAGTAAAGTAAATGTTTGCCTGCTCAATTGAATTTAGTACCAGAAGCATCACCTATTGTTCTGATGACCCAACTACACAGATAGGGATG
The DNA here is from genome assembly GCF_002288905.1 of Enhydra lutris kenyoni. Lineage (NCBI taxonomy): Eukaryota > Metazoa > Chordata > Mammalia > Carnivora > Mustelidae > Enhydra > Enhydra lutris. The sequence goes on along the minus strand of NW_019154208.1, from coordinate 296,412 downwards.
CAGTAAGCACCGGTCCTGATTCCTAAATACACAGGAACCTGGTGCCTGTGGGACATCACACAGGGTTGTGTGGACACTGACCCTTTCAAACACACTACACTGTACCCTGCACTCCCCTTTTAAAACAAGACAGTAGGCTAATCCAGAACATTTCAATCCTGGGACAACTACAGGAATCTCACTTGTTCTGCCTCTTGCACGAGGTATATAACCTGTGCTGGGCTGACTAGGTCGGTGGGGGGGGCAGCTGCCCTTGGGAGTCTGGAAGCCATAATCCACTCCCTCTCTCTGGTGACACGTGCTCTGGGGTGACCTGCAGGAGGGAAGTTCCTACTCTGAGTCCTCCTCCACCATCAGGGGGCAGCAGAGCTACATGGGAACAGCAGGACAGAGGCTGAGGCTGCCTGGGGGAGCCTCACAGGGACACCAGGCCTAAGGGGTCAGCAGGGATCCGGGGTTCAGTCCTCTGAAGGAAGCTGATATGATCATTCCAGTCTCCAGTGGCTAAAGAGACCTTGCTCTGAAAGTCAAACACACAGTGACACCCAGAACACTGATGGGAGTCCTGACACAGTGAATGCATCACATGGGAAATGCAGCTTCCTGTTTTGTGTGCCGGTGTTCCGAGAACTGACTTGTTCGAATTGGCATGTTGAGAACATCCTGACCACTCGCCTTCTGACTCTCTATCCCCATGTCCAGGCAGAGTCAGACCAAGGACTGCAGCTTCTTTGCTTAGGAGGGTCTCAAGAAGTGGGATGGGGAGTACTCAGATCCTCTGGTCCCTGAAATGAGCATCCACATGCTCCTTGTGACTATCTCCAGAGTGAAATGGATTCTCACTACCTGAGGCCAAAGCTCTGGTGTCTGATGCCCTTGGTCAGTGACAGGATCCAGCTCCTACAGGGACCTTGGCTCTGGCCACAAAACTCACCCCATGTGGGAAGACATGACCCTGAGGACCCTGACAAGACAGGGAGTTTGATGGTGCTTTGTTAAGTCAGGGATGGTTTCTCATGAAATTTGTATGATTGTATCTAATATTGATGAAAATCTAAAACAAAAATTATTGACAATGCCAGTTGCTCCCATGTTGCAGATTAGGGAATGTCACAGAAACAAAAACACTGGGTGACTATAGACTAGAAGTCCATAGTCTGCTATATTGCTTCTCCAGCAGGTGGTGGTTTTGCAAGTGGACTCCCACAGACAAATGATGCCAAACATTCTAATGAGAAAGTTCCACGATTTAATGACATGGGAAGCATGGGATCACAATGCTTCTGGGGAAACAAAGGAGACACCATGCAGGAGGAAAAGGAAAGTAATGAGGCCACAGGACCAACTTCCCTCTATCAAATATTGTCTGTATTCTCAGAGGGCCCAGCCCAGCCCCAGGGCCAGGTTCCTGAAAGACCACAGAGGGAGCCAAGGACAGAGTACTAGCAGAATGGGCACAGGGAGTTGTCATGTGGTCTGATACTTGGAAAGTGCCTGTGATCCCAGACCCTGCAGACAAATGCTTGTGTTCTGACCTGACTGCTGGCTGGAGGAAGCTGGGGTTCCTTTCTTTCTCCTCAGGCACATGTTATGACTTCATCACTGGTTTACATTGTAGGAGCCCAGAAATGGAGGAATTTGCATAATTACTAAGAATCACAGTCCCAAGGGCCTGGAAAAGGCCAAAACGATGATGGAGATGAGACCACATTATGACATCCTCATCCTGCATGTGAGTGATGCCACATCCCTGAGAGGAATGATTAAAATAAAACCATTTCAACAACAAGTGAGAGCTAAAAAGGTGCATGACTCGGGACTGTCCAGAGGGTACAGATCCAATAAGACATGAATGTCATGTACGTGTGTGTGTGTGTGTAATTGTCTGTGATGTTTCAGAGAGACAGAGACAGTTGGAGAGAGACACATTGTGAATCAGCTCAGGCAGTCCTGGGCAGCAGGTCTGGAAGTTGCAGGACAGAACAGAAGGCTGTGCATGGAAGTCAGGACGAGATTGCAGACTTTCATCCAAATTTATTTTGAAGGATTGAAATGATAAGAGAAGACATAGAATAAAATTAAGGCATCGTGATCAAACCGCTAGACATGAAAATTGTAATGTCTCAGATCACAAACACAGGAGTTGAGATCACCAGCAGATATGAAGATCATGAGGGAATCTGAAGACACAGCACAGACAGAGCAGAGTGAAAGTCACAGAAAGACTTTAGAAGTGAACAGAGCAGCACTGAGTGTAAGACAACGTTAGCAATGTCATGCACATGTGATTGTGAACCCAGGGAATGAGGATGGAGAGGGGAGAATAAAAAAAAAATATTTGAGAAGCATTTGCCAAAAATGTTCCAAATTTCATAAAAATTCAAAACCTACAAAGTCAAAATTCTTGAGGAACCCCAAGTACAAGAAATATGGCAGGGGGAACCAATACACCAACCTCCATCCATATCACATTGTTTAAGGCGGAGAAAAAGACGATTGAAAAACAACCAGAGAGGAAAGACACTTTGTTCAAAGAAACAGTGATAAGGATTCATACTGATCTCTCATGAGCAGAAATGCACACAGAGGGCAGTGGATGAATATCTTCAAAATACTGAGAAAAACAAATGAAAAGAATCCCCTTATTTCTTTATTCAAGGAAAATATCCTTCAATAATTGAGGCTAAATAAAAATTTTTCAGCTCTACCAAACTGACAGAACTGGTCATCAGCAGACTCAAAACACAGGAAATAATACTGGACTTCCCTTAGGCAAGAGGAAGTGATTAAAGAAAGAATCCAAATCTACAAACTGATTCTAAGAGTCAGAAATTATAACTACAGGGATAAATATAATGAATTTTTTGATGATTTACAACTCTTTGAAAAGTAAATTACTGTCTACAGCAAATCTAATAACAGCATATGTTGGAATTTATCACCTAGCTAATAGCGATGGGTATGATATTCCTTCCCAGACCTGAGAAGAGAGAGCAGAAAGTGGACTCTAATGTCTGATGCTCTCTGTGTGACATCACCTGAACCATAGTCTGTGATGAGTCACAGATGACAGAACAGCAAGGAGTTACCCTAATGAGCCAAAACAGAGAAATACAATGGATCATAGAATATGCTCCCTTACTCAAGAAGAATAGATAAATGGGAAAAAAAGAAAGAATGATGGAACAATCGAAAATGAGCAGCAAGAAGAGATCTAATAAACTATGTTACTACTCACTGTCAGGAAATGGTGTAAACACCACAATTAAAAGGTAATATTGTCAAATTGAGTTTAACTGTGTCACACAATTGCTAGAAACCTATAGTAAATAAAATGACATTAAGTGAATTTTAGACAATATTCCCACTCAATTCTATTCCATAATTTGGGATATTTAAAAAAGTCACAGGGTAGACAAATAATCTAGTGTGATGAACTGAACTCTTACACATGGTCAGGATGGGATATTTCATGTCATGTGTATTTGAACACTCACAAAAAAATGGAAGACAATGATCACAGGGCACCATTCATCAGAAAAGCAATATCAATTCCCTCAACTCTCCCTCCCCCCATACCCGTCTTGGTCAAGCCCTGCCAAAAGAGTCCAGGGTCTGAATCCAGCACACCCTAACTCCACTCCTGGACTCACCCCACTCTCCTCTGTTTTCCTAGGAAGCTAGTCTCTTTGGGCATTCACTTTACTTGATGTGGAAATGAGGAGTTTCTACTGATGTAAGAAACATTGTTTATCAAGTGAAATGTTACAAAATATTGAAGAGTTTCATTGATTAGGTAAATGTAGTGGGGTCTCTGTGAGTTACCCTTGGTGTTGGAGTCTCCTGTCTGCCTCTGTGGGAATCCAAGGAAAAATTTTCAGCTACACTGTGACCTGCATCACATGCAGTTGTACCCAAATATGAATTAGCAGTTTCCTAATTGCACCAAACCACAGACAGGGTAGATAAAATCTGCCCACATCAATCTCCATGGGATGTGAGTGGTAATAAAACTAATAGCAGTCAAAATAGCAGTAAGAAGAGTAAAATAAAGGTTTGCCTGATCAAATGAACTTAGCACCAGAAGCATCACCTGTTGTTCTGTTGACCCAACTACATGGATAGAGATGCAGGAAGCATTCGTCCTGATTCCTAAATACACAAGAACCTGGTGGCTGTGGGACATCACACAGGTTTGTCTGGACACTGACCCTTTCCAAATGCACTACACTATACCCTCCACTCTCCTTTGTGAAACAGGACAGTGGGCTAGGCCAGAGCATTTCAACCCTGGGACAAGTACAGGAATCGCACCTGCTCTGCCTCCTGCACTGTGTATGTGACTTTCTGTGCTGGGCTGGGCAGGATGGGGGGCACCTGCCTATGGGAGGCTGGAAACCATGGTCCGCACCCTTTCTCAGGTGACAGGTGTTGTGGAGTGACCTGCAGGAGGGAAGTTCCCCCTCCTCCACCAGCAGGGGGCAGCAGAGCTGCATCAGGAGCTGCAGGACAGATGCTGGGACTGCCCAGCGGGAGACTCACAGGGACACCAGGCCTGGAGGTCAGCAGGTTGTCTGAGGTTCAGTCCTCAGAGACTGTGGGGATGATCCATCCTCACTGCTCAGGCTACAAGGACCATGTTCTGAGGATCAGACACACAGTGTCACCCAGGACACTGATGGGTAGTAAGGACCTCACCTGGGCAATTCAGGTCCCCTCTCTGTCCACCAGAGTCCCCAGGGACTTGACTCCTCTGTGCTGGGCACATCCAGAAACACCTTAATGACTCAAACTCTGCCTCTCCTTCCCAACCTCACCCCATCTCAGACCTGGGGCTGCATCTCATTTTTACAAGAGCATCTCAGGGGGCAGGAGGCAGAGCCCCTGGTCCCTAGAAGAAGGTCTGCAGCCTCCTTGTGAGACTTTCTGCAGAGTGACGTGATTCTAATGGCTCAGGCCTTCAAGCTCACACCATATGGGAACAGGTGATCATGTGGATCCTCATAAGACCACAAACCCCAAAGTTTGTTTCTCATGGTTTCAGGCCCTTTTCACATTTTCCATGAAACACTGATGGAAAAATTAAAGGGAAACATATGGCTGATGATGCCAATTGCGGACTGTTATGGGATGGGGGCTGTCAGAGAGACAACAGCACAATGTGTGAAAAGACTAGAAATCCTGATGAATCTCCAGCAGCAGGTGGTTGTTTAACAAGTAAGCACCCACTTTTGTAAGAGATGAATGAACCTCAGAATGAGAGTTTCCCATTCTGAGGACATGCCAAAGATGGGATCACAGTGTATCTGGGGGATGCAGAGGGGACCTGAAGCAGGAGGAGGAAGGTAAGGCAGCCACAAGACCACCTTTCCCTGAATCAGGTGTTGTCTGCATGTCCCAGAGGGACTAGGTCAGCCTCATGGCTAGGCAACTGCAAGTCCCTGAGCCTGCTCCAGACAGACCACAGATGGAAGGGATCCTGGCAGCAGCCTTAGGTTATAGGACAGACTCCGTACTGCTTGGAAGACTTGAGGCAGGCCTCGGTGGGGGGAGGAGAAGCAGACACTCTAGGAGAGGAAAGCACCTAGCTGAGGTCCCTCCCCTGCTGCTATGATAACAGAGAATAAAGCAACTGGAAGGAGCCCAGCCATGCTGCTGCTGTGGGGAAATCAGGCTTCTTATGGGTCACTGCATTAGTTTGCTAGGGCTGAGAGAACAGAGCCCCACAGACTGGGGGGGGAAGGAACTGACGGTAGAAATGTCTTGTCTCACAGTTCTGGAGTTCAGCAGTCTGAGATCAAGGCACCAGCAGATTTGTTGTTGTTTTGTAGTCTGTGAAGGAGAATTTGTTTCATGCCTCTCTTCCAGATCCTGGTGGTTCTCTGGCAAACTTGAGCATTCCTGGGCTTGTAGATTCCTTCTCTAACTTCATATGGTGGTCTGCCTTGTCAGAATCTGTCTCCAAATTTTCCCTTTCATAAGGACACCAGTCCAATTGGATGAAGGCCCAACCTACCCCAGCACAACATCATCTTAATTTAACAAATTACGTCTCCAATGATCTTATACTGAAATCAGGTCTCAGTGAGAGATACTGGAGGTGAGGTCTCAAATATATACATTTGGGAGCTGTGGGACCTAATTCAACCCACAAGTGTCCCTGCCAAGGGGTACTCCCTCCCCTTGGGGGATTCTGCAGGTTGTATGAGTACCACAAAGCTCTCAGGGATCAGGTGGGGCATAACTAACAGCCCAGAAGAAGTCCTGACTGTCTCCTAACTGACCCATCTGTATGTTTGGGCATCCAGGCTCCATCCTTGCCCTCTGATTATCACCACAGTGAACAAATGTCAGACATTTGGCCTCTATATTCTCCCATGTAGGTCATAAGTGAGACAAGGATCATCATCATCAGGAGGTGGGGTACAGTGCCTGCTGCCTCCCTGATGGAGTTCTCCCAGGACACCAAGAGGATCTGCTTCTCCTCCAGCTACATGTGCAGGGCCTTCTGAGCCCATCTCAGCTCTGCTGTGGACATGGCATGTCTATAGCCTATTAAATCCCCATTGTGCTTCTCTGACTCCTAGAGGGATCAGTGTGAGGACCCCCAGTCTCTCTGCCTGAGCCTCTCTTCCCTCAGTGCCACCACCCCAGTCCTGAGGCCCATCAGCCCTCCCCTGCCCACCCAGGCTTCTGTGCTACACTCTGTGGTCGGGTCAGAGGACACACACTGACCAGCAACCTATGTAGTTCAGGTTTGTAGTATCTGCAGAGCTAGGTTCTTCTTCCCAAAACTAGGACATCACAGGTGGGACCAACTCTAGTGAGATGATGGGCATGACATGACACATATCACAGAGTCTGGACAAGTAGAAAGTAGTTCTGCTCTAATTCTGCTGGGACATCCCATGATGTCTCTGTTGGAGAACCAGGACCATGTTCCTGGGCCCATGACCCAGTGAGCAGGACAGAAGCCTGAGAGTATGTGTCTGTTGTGGCTTGTGCAAGGGGTAGTGTCTCTGAGTGTGTGTGTGTGTGTGTGTGTGTGTGTGTGTGTGTGTGTGTGTGAAAGAGAGAGAGAGATTGATTTTAGTGTTGCCAGGAAATTTTGCCAATTTTAAATGTCCCAAACCCAAAACTTGTTTCCCTAATTTCCCTCCATCCTCTAAATTCCAATGGCTTTTCTTTATATCAAGTTTAAGGATAAAGGACATTAAAAGGAGCAAGAGGAGGAAAGATTTATATGTGCTTACCACATATGAGGCACGATTCCAAGCACTTCCCATTTATTAAATTGTTTAATCACAAATACTCTACAAAAAAGCATTCTGATTATTACCTCAATTCACATATTCAGAAGCTGAGGCATGTAGGATGTGTAACTTGCCTGAGGCCGAGCTAGAAAGTGGCCAAACCAGCAGCAAACCAAGGTCTTCTGATCCCAGAATCCCTGGTCTTCACCACCAACCTACGATCTCTTGTTCTTTCAGACTAATACATGGCCTCATCTTAATGCTCCAGAAACTTCTGTCTCCTTTTTTGAAAGCAAGTGACTGCAACTGGGACTTTGCCTAGCAGCCTGTCCAAAACAAATAGAATTCAAACCACATACATAATTTAAATATTTCTAGTAGCCACATTATTAAAATGAGAAGAAACAAGCAGAACTTGTATTCATAATACATTTTGTTTAGTTCAATTACTTGAAAATACCATCATGTCAGTATGAATTAAATATAAAAATATGATATATTTTTATCTTATTTTTTATGCTACATCTTTGAAATCTGGTAGGTTCCCCAGAACTACAGCACATCTCTACTGAGATAATCCATATTCAATGGTCCACATGTATGCATGGCTTGTGGCAACCACATTGGACAGAACAGGTTAAATGCATGAGGTTTCCTTAGGGTAACTGTCTCTACAGTATAGACTCTCAGCCAGCAGGGTGGTTTTCCTTGGGAAACACTGATTGCAACACCATGAATATCTGAGATATCTGAGCACTCTTCAGAACAGACCCTGGGAGGATATAGACTGGAATAAAGGAGAGAGGGTGATGAACAGAGGGGCCCAATAGGCTTGGGATGAGCGGAGAGGAGCACGGTGAGGGGACGGGGCAGCGAAGGGATTGGAAGGTAAGGTTCTGGGATGTCTCTTGGACTGGAAACTTGACTCACTCATCACTGTCCTGAGAAATAAGAAGTGAGAAAATCATGTAATCTCTCAATGTTAGATTCTTCATTTAAAAGACTGGAGGAAAACTGTGTCTTGAACATAGAGCTACTCTTTATATTGTGTCTTCTTCAGTGGAACATGTACACATCCACCAAAGGTTTAGCACCTACTGAGGGCTCAGAAGTAGTCATTTTGTTAAACTAGCAATACATGTAGGGTGCCACTCATCCCAGGAGACCCAGAGGGACACTGCGGATCTTGGTATGAGACCCCAGTAAGTCCAAATTCCCTGGACTATGCTCAAGTGCAAAGGGTATGACTGATGCTTCCTTTGATGGTACTTGTGTATAATCAACTCTCCACCTTAGAAACCCACACCTGATCCTTCTTCTGACCTGAGGAAATTACCAGCATGAGGACCTTAACCACAGAGCTCAGACAAGAGCTTACACAGACACACTGAAGGATGGAAAATGGATTTGCATCTGGTTCCCCTCCTTTCTTGAGCTGCAAAAACACAGGATAAGGTGGGAGTTTGGAGTTCAGTCCCAGCAGGACAGGCTCAGAGCAGAGGTCTTTGAAGTTCCCCTCCATCATGGGCTGGGTTCTATTCTACCTCTTGCCCTTTATTTTCTCTACAGGACCTCCACCTCCTTAACATTTCCTTCCAAGCACAGTACCCAGGGACTGCCCAGGGTACATTCAGCATCATTCTTGTGTTTTGTGTTTCCAGGTTTCTGTGCTCTACCTGTGCTGACTCAGCCTCCATCTACATCTGCCTCCCTGGGAGCCTTAGTCAACCTCACCCGCACCCTGAGCAGGGAGCACATCAATTACTTTGTTCGCTGGTATCAACAGCAACCAGGGGATGCCCCTCAGTATGTGATGAAGGTTAATAGTGATGGAAGCCATAGCAAGGGGGACGGGATCCCCAATCGCTTCTCAGGGTCCAGCTCTGGACGTGACTGCTATTTAACCAACTCCAACATCCAGTCTGAGGATGAGACTGAGTATTACTGCGGTGAGAGCCATACCATCAATGGTCAATATGGTTAAGCCACAGTGATACACACAAAGGGAAAGTGAAGCTAAAACCTCCCACCCTCTCTCTCCTCTTCCCCATGGGGACTCAGAGGGAACTGCTGCATGCCCCTCTCCAGGGCCCTGAGACCTTTGACTCTCCCTGGAAACCCTGTCACCCTGTACCAAATCCCAAGACACCATTACAGAGAGACAGACACAGGGACTAACTAAGGTCATTTTGACAACAGAAAATTCCCTTTCCTTTACCATAGTGATGGGAAAGACCAGCCCAGCCCAGACAGGAAAATGACTCTGAGAGAGTAGCTGGTCTGAGATGACCCCATGAGCCATCAGAACCTGTGCATCTATGATGATCAGAAAACAGACAGATATCTCAGAGTTCTGGAGTTTACCAAGAGATTGATTGAGTGAGTATCATCACTATAATTTCATCATGAAGCATAATAGGACTCTTGCCACTGTTGAATGTTCAAAAGGAAATATTTGGTCCCCAAGGGAGGTATAGCAGAGAGTCTTAAGTCCATGGTGGGTGCAGAGCTGGGATCTAGTAGGAAAACAGTGTGCATGTTAGATGTCTGTGGCAGCACCAGCATGGAGCATGGCTTGGGTTTCTCCATCGGTAGTCAATTATCAACTTGTGGTGCCAAGAATGAGTCCACATGCTGCCTACAGGACTTTTCCAGGTTCTGATCAAGAACACACCTACTGAAACAATAGTAGGGCATAGTGAAGGGGGTACACTAATATGATAAATATATTGACTCCCCTGAATCTCAACCCTGTGGGTGATCCATCTCAAATGCATATAATGAGAGCATGGCAAGCTTACTGGACATGTTGAGGTCCTCCATAGATTTTCTGGTATCTGAAAAGCAGCATCTTTCATACACACCCACACTTTTGAGTTAACATTCAGCATCTGTATTAATCAAGGTAACCCTGGCCCCTGGGCATGGACCTGTGCAGGATTGGGAGGAACTATGATGCTAGATCCCAGAATTTCTGGCTGGCTCCCCTTAGTTAGTGATGCAGCTCTGAAATGGAAAATCCAGGAGCTGTCCATAGCCTGAAAAACCCCCACGTGGGTAGGAGGAGAGAAGGTGGCTATTCCTCTAGAGACAGAGCAGGCAAGAGTACAGGAGGAGCAGGAGGAGAGGTGAACAGCAGATCTCAGACTTCCAGTGAATTCTTTCAAGTACATGCTGGGCTGAGTCACAGGGAATCACAGGCCCATCCTACACACTCCAGTAAAGGATTGTTCTCTATCAAGGGTTTGCAGAGATTGTGTCCCAAAAGAGGACTCCCATAGGTCCCTCTAGTGAGGATTTTCCTCCACCATGAACACTGTAGGAAAAACAGTCCAGAGGATGGTAGGAAAATGATATCCAAACCCACATAGTAAATCATGTCACCTCCAAACCCACCTGGGGCCTTCTGGTATTTATAACTTGGGAGAAAGTAACCCAGTAACATTGGACAGATGGACAAACTGTGGAAGCAATAACAGTGAGTGGAAAAAGGAGTCAGATAAAGAACATTCCCTCTTGTGCTGAGATGGTAACCAACCAATGAGGGAGTGACAACTACAAAGTATTGGTTAAAAGTGGTCAAAGGATTCCATTAGTGATAATTACTATCATTAATTAGTGATAATTACTAATTCCATTAGTGATAATTTGTCAAGTTTATAACAGGATCAGGGTCTCAGTAAGAGACCACTGGTCAGCTCTGGTCATGTGGAATTAAGTAATGAAGAGTGTGTGTCTCCTCCTGCATTGTTCCTCGTCAATAGCTTTTGGCTTCACAGATTGCCAGGTGATCCTGAGTTCAGGAATGAGAATTTCTGTCAAAAGTTCTTATGTGGCTTGTGGACTTAGCAGAGTCTCCAAGAGAGAAGTTCTTTAGTACCATTGTCTCATTTGGGGAATCTCCTGGGCCCGATGAGCAATTTATAATTTAACACAGGGAGCACCTGAAACAGGAGATTAGATCTAGCCAGGAGAGACAGAGGTGATGCCAGTAACAGTGTGAGGAGAGGCCAAGCAGGCTGAGCCATGATTGAGTTATGATCAAGGAGATCTCCTTTCCCCACAGCTCCCCTACTCATTCTGCATCTCCCTTCCTTCTTCCCTTCCTTCCTCTCACCCCACCCACTTCTCAGCACTTATCAATGTTCTCACTTTCAATATCTTTCCCTGGAGATGTTGGGAATAAACCCCATTAGTCATATTCTACTCAATTCTTTAACTTATAATGTGTGTTCGTTTTTCATGTATTCTATCATATACAGATGCATCGGTCTTGATTCCTAAATGCACAAGAATCTAGTGGCTGTGGGGCATCAGGATTGTCTCCACCTTGACCCTTTTCAATGCACTACACTGCACCCTGCACTCTCCTTTCTGAAAGAAGGTAGCCCACTAGACCCGGACATTTCAACCCGGGATAAGTACAGGAATCACACCTGTCCTGCCTCCTGCACCGTGTATGTGATCTGTCTGTGCTGGGCTGGGCAGGGCAGGGGGCACAGCTGCCTGTGGGAGGCTAGAAACCCTGGCCCACACCTTTTCTCAGGTGACAGTTGCCTCAGGGTGACTTTCAAGGGGAAAGCTCCTGGTCTGAGTCCTCCTCTACCCACAGGGGGCAGCAGAGCTGCAGGAGGAACAGCAGGACAGAGGGTGGGGCTGCCTGAGAGGAACCTCATAGGGACACCAGGTCTGGGGATCAGCAGAGTCCAGGTTCAGTCCCCAGAGACTGTCAGGATGATCCATTCTATCTTCTCAGGCTGTAGGGATCTTATTCAGAGGGTCAGACACACAGAATATTGATGGGATGCCTGACACACTAGGTGGGAAGTGCAGGTCCTCCTACTGTCCCACAGTGTTCTCAGGCACTGACTCCTCATGCTGGGCATGTCCAAGGATGCCCTGACCACTCACCTCCAGCTCATCTTTCCCTCCTCCAGGCTGCAGTTCCTTGCTTGGGAACAGCTGAGGGAGGGAGAGCAGGGACCAGTGAGCCCCTGATTGCCCGAAGGGGCTCAGCAACCTACTTGTGAGACTGTCTCCAGAGTGAAGTGGATGCTCCCTGCTCAGTCCACAGCTCTGGTCCCTGGATTGTCCTTGTGCAATGACAGGATCTGCTCTCTGCAAGGACACTGTTTCAAGCTCAAAGCTCATGCCATGTGGGATCCTGTGACCTTGGGGACCCACACAAAGACCAGGAAACTTAAAGTTTGCTTCCAGTGATTTGCCATGCCTTTTACATGTTTACATGAAACACTGATGAAAAAAATTATGGTGCCCAATTTCTGCTCTCTTGTGGGATGAGGGCTGTCACAGGGATTGAAAACAGCCTGTGTCAATACATGAGACATTGTGAGGAATCTCCAACAGCTGCTGGTTGGTTAACAAGTCAACTTCCAGGTAGAAAGGGATGGATGAACCTCAGAATGAAAGAGTTTCCCAAAGTAATGACATGCCTAACATGGGACCAGAGTGCAGTGGGGAACAGACAGGGGACCTGAGGCAGGAAGGGTTTGGTAATGAGGCTACAAGACCTTGAATGAGGGGTTGTATGCACTCTCAGAGGGCCCAGCTTACCCTGTGGCCAAGATCCTGCAAGGCCCCAAGTCAGCCCAGCACAGACACCAGGCACAGAGGTTTCAGACAGAGTCACAGGTCAGATCCCATGAATTTGACTACTGAAGCCAAACCTTGGAAACTAAGTTTGATTTTCTGACCAGAAAGCTCCATGGAGGAAGCCAGGGCTCAGGTCTTCCTCCTCAGACAAGTGTTCTGATCTCACAATCCAGTTAGAGACCCACAAAGGAATATATTTGCATTAATACTAGCAATCACTGCCCCCATGGCCTGGAGGGCATAGGAGAAGCCTGGGTGAGCCTGCCCTGCTCTGGGGTCTCTGGAGGCAGAGCTCTGGGCATCTCTACCAGGGCCTGGACTCTTCTCCTGCTCCTCATCATCACTCTCTGCACAGGTGCATCCCAGGACCTGCACACAAGCTCAGCCTCCACAGGACCTGAGCTGGGCCTGCCCCAAACCCTGAACTCAGCACCAGCACTAACTCTGCACTGGTCCCTAAGAATGAGCCCCTGGGCCTCACACCAACCCCTCCTCTCCTGTCTTTTCAGGTTCCATGGCCTCCAGTGGGCTGACTCACTGTCCCTCTGTGTCAGTGGCCATGGGACAGAGGACTGCAATCACTTGCTCTGGAGATGTACTGGGGAAAAGATATGCATATTCATACCAGCAGAAGCTAAAACAAGCTCCTGTGCTTGTGATTAATAAAAATAATGATCAAATCTCAGGGATCTCTGACTGGTTCTCAGGCTCTACCTCAGGAATCACAGCCACGCTGACCATCAGTGGGACCTGGGCTGAGGACAAGGATATTACTCTCAGTCCTATGACAGCAGTGGTAATGCTCACAGTGACAGAGGCAGATGGGGAAGTGAGACACAATCCCCTTCCCTTTCTCTGTCACACTCTTTTCCAGCCCCAGGAGCACCATGGACAAGCATTGAGCAGGTCTGGCCCAGGCCCCCAGGTCTGAGGTCTCCAGAGCTCCTCCCTAACTCTGCTCTCAGGCAACCCTGCACAGGTTGGTTGAGGAGAGCACTTAGCTGACAGCAATAGGCTACCCTGCTCTCTGGGCCTGTGTGTAAATGTAAGACAGAGGTCTTCAGTGGAAGAAAGATAGAGGGAGTCTTTTGTCCAATGCTCCTGTTCTCTGCATTTTCCTTGTGCTATGTGCCACTCTTCACACAAAGGACCAGGATTAGATCCAAATATCCTAGAGCAGCTAAGCTCCTAAAGCCCTGATGCCATCAGTGGAGGCCGCCCCCACCTGAGTGGAGAGTATGGGTACAGTAGAGAGAGGGGCCACCCACATTCCCTCATCTGGACTCACACACCCACCCACTACTGCCCAGAGCTCCTGACAGCTCACAGGGGAGCTCCTCACTGGGAAGTGCTGTTGCTTCAGAAATCTACCTTGGCAAATTATGTCCCTTCTCAAGTTCAGTGAATGATCAACTCAGGCCAGCTCCTCAAGTCCCTTCCTCATGTTCAGAGGTCCTAAAATGTCCCAGTATTAGAGCTCCCTGCACGAGGGAGACCTCACTTGATGGCTCACTATGGGTGCCTTCTCCTGCCCAGGCTGAGCTCCCCAACCCCTTCCAGATTTCCCGTGCATGCACTCCTCTTTCTCAGGGTCTCCGTCCAGGAACCCAATGCAGAAAGACCAGCATCGCAGACAGCACCCTCAGGGACCTGAGGAGGCCACTGTGTACCCATAGAGCTGGGGTTTCTCCCCCCAAACATCAATGTACTTGTCCAATCCCTAGACAGATTGGATTGTTCCTTGTATTTTTGTACACTGAATAAAGATCCAGACACACTAGGTGTTCTGAGTTCTGACTGATAATTGGAGAGCCACATCCTTCTTGATGGTGAATAGGGACAATGGGGCAGTTGCTGCTGCTGACACAGTGGCCAGAAGAAACACAACCACCATGGGAGTGAGACACAAATTGGGTCATTCCTCATTTCTACCATCCAAATCTTGTGTGAGAATCTCTCTTTACACCCACTCAGATACATGGACAGACAACAATTCTGTGAAATACAGCTCAGCCTGTCAACAATGACACTTAATAAGACATCACAGATGATCCCTCATCCACATAAAATCCACCCAGATCCCCACATACCACAGTCTCCAAATAAAGAGAGTGTCAGCAGCCATGTCTCCACCTAATATGATAAAATATCTGGTGAACAATTACAAACATGTTCACCCTTTCCCCACAAGAGGATGTAAAACACATCACTGTCTGCTAGTGATCTTTATTTTCATCCTAGCTGAGATATTCTATAACTTCAGTATTGAGATATAAAGTTAACTATTGTTAACACATCTGATGTTAGACAATAATGGGATGAAACAGGAGAATAAAACAGAAACATATGATTAATATATACTCAAACTTATTCATGTCAACATAAGGAAAAAACATTTATCACTTCCATCTTATTTATTTCTGCCACTATCCTGTGGTCACTGTGATGTCTAAAACTACCTTCTTCACTGTTCAGTCCATATTCTCCTTCTCTCAGCAAATACCTGACCTAGTCATGATTTCCCCCAGTTGGGATGACCAAACCTTCATTCTGGAAGATGGGTCCATTAACAGACGTGCTGAATTGGATTGTGCTGAACTGATGACTGTCATCACAGTCCCAGGTATCTTAGGGGATCTCCTGAGTCCATATACTCCTGTTTACCCCACTTGTGTTGTAGACACACAATTGCTTTATGACAGTCATTATAAAACACCCCAGACAGTGGTGTTTTGAGTTCCTGCCAGTCCCAGGTATATTAGGAGATCTCTTGAATGTGTATATTCCTGCTTACCTCAGCTGGGTTTTAGACACTCAATTCCCCCATGACAGTCCTCATGAAACACCCCAGGCAGTGCCCCCTACTTTGAATCCCTGCCAGGAAGAGTCAGAACCCATGTCACACTCTCCACAACCAGAGCAGGGCAGTCATACTCCCTCCCTCCTGCGCTAGTCAAGCTCTGCCCCAAGGAGCCCAGGTTCCCAAACCAGAACAACTGATCTCCACTCCTGGATGTGCCCCCATTTTCCTCCGTTTTCCTGGGAAACTAGCCTCTCTGGGGACTCAATTTACCTGCTGTGAAATGGGGAAGCTTATACTGCTGTGAGAAATACTTGTTTTCAAGTTAAAGGATACAAAATATTGAAGAGTTTAAATAATTAGGCAAATGCAGTGGGGTTTCAGGGAGTTAATCTTGGTTTTGGAATCTCCTGTCTGCCTCTGTGGGTACATAAGGAAAAGTTTTCAGCTACTCTGTGACTTGTAACATGTGCAATTATATCCAAGTCTGAATTACCTGATTCCCAATTCACCAAACAACAAACAGGGTAGTTCAAAATCCTCTCACACCAAACTCCAGGAGATGTGAGTTATAGAAAAATTAAATCCAAAGTGATTAACTTTGATGTGAATAACCACCCACCTTACAACATGGGCCCTTTGCTATGGAGCCCACTGAAAAAGATCAAGATTGGATGGACAAGAAAACTGACCAATGTCCCCATGATGAAGTTCTAGAACCTAGGTGAGGTTCGGTGGGCTGAGGTCCGGAGTCTATGACGGAGAAAGAATTCTTGAGACATCTTTGGTGCAAAATGGTGGTTTATTAAAGCATGGGGACAGGACCCATGGGCAGGAAGAGCTGCTGCCCCGAGTTGTGAGGGATGGCATGTTATGTACCTTGCAGTTGGGGGAAGGTGAGGGGAAGGGAGGTTTCAATGGAACTTTCATATGCTCAAGAGGGCCTAC
The DNA here is from genome assembly GCF_002288905.1 of Enhydra lutris kenyoni. Lineage (NCBI taxonomy): Eukaryota > Metazoa > Chordata > Mammalia > Carnivora > Mustelidae > Enhydra > Enhydra lutris. The sequence goes on along the minus strand of NW_019154208.1, from coordinate 279,798 downwards.
AAGGTGCCAGGATACCTGAGGCCTTGCGGCTTGATCAATGTTGTCTTTAGGCCAGCCATTAACATCAAGATAGTTGGGAGGTTTTTTAGTGGGATGTCACAATCCTGCTATCAGTCATCTTTGTTGGTGAGATTTAGGTTTAGAAGAGATTTAACTTCATTTAGGGCTTGAGGAACTGAGTTATTTGCCTCTGGAAATTGTGCTATTGATAAGGTAACTTCTTTGTTTGTAGATCTCTAGGACATTTGTAAACCGAGAGAGACTCTGTCTTGCAGGATTGTGATCTCTGCAAGTTAACTATTTGTTTCTCAATTATGGCAGTCAGGGGTGCCTGAGGAATGTCACACACATTACCAAGGGGAGAGGGTGGAGAGGGGGTGCAGGGTGCCAGCTTTTGCTTTGTCTTCAGCCAGCCTTCTGCTCCCTCATCATTCACCCATGAACAATTCAATAATGGGCATCAGGTGTTCTAACAGGGAGGGTTGTTCACCAGGACCTGAGAGAGAAAAGAATACGTGTATGCTTTCTACACTATCAGCTTTGACTCTGATGTAAAATTCTGACTCGGGGGCTCTCAGAGCTGTATCCTGATGAATTTGTCTCTAACACTGGTCCAAGACTTCATGCATCCCCACCAAGCACATTCCTGCTATACTCAGTCACTATCAATCTCTGCTAAGGCTGAGTCAGCCCCAGCACTCAGTGCCCCCTAGAGATACTGAGGCACAGCATCTATGGCCTGCGTTCAGGACACACACCTACAGTAGCCCTTCAATGACTCCTTAAAACTCCATGTGTGCTTGGCAAGGGAGGACTTTTGTTTGGGTTCTGATGCTCCCCAAGAGACACACAGCTTAGGCACTTCGCTGACTTAAGCCTCCTAGTGCCTGCAGAGGAAACAAACTATTGTGGGCTCAGAGAATGGAAACTCTACTTCAGCACTCAACCAGGACAGACAGACAGACCAGCCCAGGAGTGAGGTCAGGACATGGAGAAGGATGGAGTTGGGCACCCCAGACTATGGACCAGGGTATGAAGCAAGATCCCCTGGGCTGAAGGTGGGTCTGAAGGGCTTGACCTCCTCTCTGTGTGTCCCTTGGGGATGAGCCCTTCTCTGAAACCTCAGCAGCAGCCCCTGAGCCCCAGCTGATTTGCATGAACAGCTAGAGGATAAGAGAGGCCTGGGATGAATCCAGCCCAGCCATAGGACTTGGAGAGTAGAATCAGGGCATCTCCACCATGGCCTGGACTCCTCTCCTTCTTGGACTCCTTGCTCACTGCACAGGTGCTACACATAGGCTCAGACCCTCTGCAGCCCCAGGGATCTTGGGCAATCCAGAGCTCAGCATGGAGCTGCTTGTCAGGGGGAGAATGTTAATGACCCTGCTGCAGGATGAAAGATAGCAGGGGTGTCATCCTCCCAAGTGCTCACTGGTTCTGACTTGTCCAGAGAAAATTGAGGATGATCTCATTTGGGCAAAGAATCCATCCACCAGCCAGATTCATGGGCTTCAGGAGCTGAGATGCTGGAAGGGTGGAAACAGGGCAGTAAGAATCCCTGGGGCTTAGGCCAGGCAGGTGATGGTGTTCTGGGGTGAGACCCAGAGCTGAAAACCTAATGCTCCTTTTCTTTCTTGCAGGTTCTGTGGCCTCCTATGTACTGACTCAGCCCCCATCTGTGTCGGTGGCCCTGGGACAGACAGCCCAGGTCACGTGTGGGGGAAACAATATTGGAAATAAATATGTTTACTGGTACCAGCAGAAGCCAGGCCGGGCTCCTGTGCTGACCATCTATGATAGCAACAAACGGCCCTCAGGGATTCCTGAGCGATTTTCAGGCACCAACTCTGGGAGCACGGCCACCCTGATCATCAGTGGGGCCCGGGCTGAGGACGAGGCTGACTATTACTGTCAGGTGTTGGATAGAGGTTCTGATGCTCACAGTGACACAGACAGACGGGGAAGTGAGACACAAACCCCTTCCCCGTCTGGGTTACACTCTCCTCCAGCTCCAGGAGGTCTGTGCACAGAGAAGGGAGCAGTTCTAACTCGGGTCCCCAAATCCAAAGTTACCAGACCTCCCTAGATACCCACACTTTGGCAGTACCTGCACAAGGTGTACAGGATTGATTTAGGGCTCCTGAGATTGTCTGGGCCTGAGTATGTTTGGAAACAGAGGGATTGGGTATAAAGTCAAATGGAAAGAACCATCTGTCAGTGGTAATTACCACTCATTTCCTTATGGTGGTCAGAGACCACTCCTTCAACCAACTGCCCAGGACTGGAGCCCAGAATCTTCCAACTCAGTTGAGCTCCAGAAGCCCTGCCACCATGGTGGCTGGGGATTCTGAGTGGAAAAGACCAGTGCATTATTCAACATAGTCACTCCTCTCCTGGGCTCACATATGCCCCATCTCTGCCTAAAGTCCCTGACAGCTCAAGGGGTCTCCTTATTGGGGACATGCACTTGGTTCAGAAAATTGCCTCCCCAGGGTTCTTCCCTTCCTCAGAGAGACTGTATTGAATGATGACCTGAATCCAAGGTTTCAAGATCCTCCCTCAGCTTCAAATGTCCTTCAAATGTCCCAGCTTTAGAGCTCACCACTGGAAGGATACCTCATTTGATGTCTCACTGTGAGTCATTCTCCTTCTGCCCAGTCTGGCCAGCCTCACTCCCTCCAGATTTCCTGTAAATGCACTTCTGCATCTCAGATTCTATTCAATGAACCCAATCCAGGATGGCCAGACACAGTCCTCAGGGACCTGAGGAGTCTACTATATGTCACAGAGCTCTGCTTTCTCCTCCAAATCCAACTTAGCATGTGAGATCCTCAGACAGACCATATTGTATCTTCTATTTTTGTACAATGAGAAAAGATGCACACAGAGAAGGTGCTATGTGTTCTGATAGGTAGTTGGAGAGTCCATCCATCCTGATAGTGAATGTGGGATGATAAGTCAGTGACCTCCTCTTACAAAGTGGCCAAAAGTTACACAACCATGGGAGTGAGACACACAATGTGTGCTTCCTCACTTCTACCTCCCAAGTTGTGCCCAAGTATTTCTCTTTACACTTACCCTACCCAGGAATATGTACAATGACTTTGTGAAATACAGCTCAAGCCTGTCAGTGCAGTCAAGTAATAAGCCACCACAGACCACCCCTCCTCCACATGACATTCACTAAGGTCTGCACAAATCAGTCTCCAAATAAAGAGAATATTGGGAGCCCTGCTTCCACCTCATAAGATAAATCTATGAAATGAATAATTATGAACAGGGTCCCCTTTTCCCTACAAGGGGATACAAAATACATTTTTGTCTACTAGTGATCTTTATTTTGTCCCAGATGATTTGATATTCCATAACTTCAATATTGAGATATAAATTTAACTATTCTAAATACATTTGATGATAGATAATAAGGGTTGGGACAGGAGAACAAAGCAGAAACATATGGTAACTATGTATCCAAACATATTCTTACAACACAAGGAGAGAACACATGTTCTAGTCTGCTCATTTCTGCCACTACCCGGAGGTCAGAGTGGTATCTATAATTGCTTGCTTCACTGTCCACCCCATATCCTCTTCCCTCAGCAAACACCTGAGCTGGTCTGGATCCTCACCAGGTAACAACCACCAAACCATTCTGAAAGGTGTGTCCTTTGTCAGACCTGTTGCATTGGATTGTGGTCAGTTTATGACTGTAATCACAGCCCCAGGGAATAATAGAGGATCTGCTGACTGCATGCATACACCTGCTAACCCCAGTTGTGTTATAGATATCCAATTGTCCCATGATAGACAACAGGCTTCCCCTAGCCAGTGCCCCCTACTCATCTGGGTGATTCACTGTCAGGAGGATGTGGTATGTGGGGGCCTGTTGCCCTCTCAATGACCAGAGCAGTGCGGTCAATATCCCACTGGAGTATTCCATGCACAAGGCACTCCCCATGTGGCTCATAAAATGTCTACTCTTAACTCATTTTTTCTACATTATTACAGGCTAAAGATTCTGAATCGAGCTCAGTGACCAGAGCGGTACAGTTAAACCTCAAGAACCAGGTGGCCTCATATGAACTAGGAAGACAAGGAGAAGTGAGATTTTCCACTGTGGTCGAGACCCCCACCCTGTGCAGCTCAGTGAGCACACAGTCCCCTGAGGAGGGGCTGCTCCCCAAGATGCAGACGCAGCTGCAGCAGGACTGGGTGAAGCCTAGGCATCTGCAGGTGGTACAGCTCCCCAGTGAGCCTGTGGTGCTACTTCTCCAAGGACCCCACTCTGAATAGTTTCTCCCTGCTCTGCTGCTGCTTCCAGACAGGTGAGAAGCCCACAGGGAGGCACATTGTATGCACAGGTGTGTCCTGCTCTCCCTCCCACTCAGGGTCCATGGGGTCAGGGCCCTGCTCTCCCAGTTCTCCCCTTTGCTTCCTCCTCACAGGGCTGGGACCAGTCTGTCCTAAATCAACCTCCCTAAACATCTGGGCTCAGAAGGTCACCATCTCCTGTGTCATGGCAGTAGGGACACTCAGAATATAATCATGTCTCCTGCTACCAACAGCTCCTGGCAGAGCCCCACCTGGCCATGGGGTGGGGTCAGGAGTCACCCCTCAGACACACCAGACTCCAACTCTGGGAGCTTGCAGTCTCTGAGCATCAGTGGCTCCACAGCAGTCCTGAGACTGGTTACTCGGGAACTCAGAGCCTTGGTATGTGTCCCCCAAATGTGTGTAGGTACCAAGTGAGGGCATGCAGTGCAAACCAAGACCATTCAAACCAAAGCCATATCAGTGAGTACCATTTGGACCAAGACCACATGAGCCGGTGCCACTTGTGGGAGTGGGTGCATCTTTGACCAAGTCCACATAATTGGATCACATTGGCTAAGGCTGGTGCCACTGGGACAGTGGTGTCACTTGGACTGAAGCCATGAGATCTGGTGCCATGTGGGCAGAGGACCCATTCACCAAAGCCATGTCATCAGTGTCACATTAGCCATGGCAATGATGGCCAAAGACACATGAACCAAGCTATGTATCAGGTGCCATGAGGACAGAAACCATGTTTTCCTATGACACTTGGAATGAGGCCCTGTCCACCCAGATCCTGTGAGCAGGTGACACTAGCTCTTGTTTCTTTGGATGATGCTAACATAGCAGCCAAGAAGAACACTGCATCACAGCATTCCCTCTCACCCAAGGTCAGCTCCGCATTCTCAGAGGAATGAGGCCTCTCAAGGGAGATGACAGAACAGGTAATGAACAATGTGATGTGAGCCACTCCCTGCCAGTAACCATGGAAAATGCTTAATAAGGAGGTTAAAAAGCCCCCACATTATGACTCCAGGTAGAGAAATTTAGCGCTCATGCTTAGCCAGCCAGGAAGAAAGGATGGCCTCTGCACTGGACAATGAAGTAGAAATGCCCCCCATGCATAGAAATCACAAATGAAGGATACGTTCCCTCATGCAAATGGGTTTCAAGCAACATTGTGTGGTGTAAACCCACATGATGCAAATGAAGATCACATCATGGGCACCATGTGGAGTGAGGCCACCTGAGGAATGCCACTTGGACTGAAGCTGCATGAGTTGGTGTATGGTGAGGAGAGAGCTCTTTCCCAGGGCTCTCAGTGATGAGGAACTGAGAACACAGCCACCTGGGCTGGTACCACTCCGTCCTGTCCCCTGGGCTGTGTCACTTCCCTAGCATGTCTTTAGGTTCATGTTTCCCTTCTGCTCTCACCTCATGGCAATGGGAGACCCTGGAAGGATAGCAGATGAAGTCATCTGGATGGTACATGGTATCCCCTCTTGAGGTCCATGTGCTCAGACACCCACTGTATCTGCACTAAAGGCTGGGACAGTGTAGGGCTGTCACCAGAGATCCTGCCTCTAGCTACCGTTGTCCAGCCTGTCCTGCCAAGGGGGACCCTCCACGCAGCTGTTCAGGTCTGTCCAGTCTTCCCATTTCCAGGGAGATGTGTGGGGAGGTTTGACCCTGGCCTGACTTGCGTGTGACCCAACACAGCAGACCCTGTGCCGCCATGATCAGGCAGGAGCGGGGTCAGCCCCTCCCAGACTTCCTTCAGGCCCTCCACATCTGTGTGTGCCTGGAGACCCTGTCCTGACCCATCACCCAGACCTCACATGCCTTATCATCACCTCCCTTTTCAGTGAGCACATCATACCTGATCCAGCCTATTTTCCCAGGAAATCACTAATAATCATTGCTTGCATTATGTGATGAGTTAGTTTATTAGTGACTTGATCATGTGATGACTGATGCCTGCATGTTTCTGAGGTTCAAGAGCAAGGGAAGGCATGGGAATCTCATTGTGACACTCATGTTTAGACTCTGTGAGGTTAGAGTCACATGTGGGCTGTTCCTCCAGCATTGTGGAGCCACCGCTCTATGCCCAGGTCTAAGCCAGTACTAGTGAGACTGTCAGGTACAGAGTCTGGGTCTCCCTCAGCTACTGTCCTCTTATAGGCCCTGTGCATCCCTGGACAGTCCCTCCATGTCAGTGACTCTAGGCAGGCCCTAGTTCTGGAGATAAGTTTACAAGTGAATATGCTACTCGGAACCAACAGGAGCCAGGCCAGGACCCAGGGTTATTCATTTGTAAAGATGCCAAATGACCCTTAGGGATCCCTGACTGATACTGAGAATCCAACTCATGGACAAGGCCACGCTGAGAATCAGACACATCCAGGGCTAAGAGAAGGTTAACCATTGCTGTGAGAGCAGCTGGCAGTAATTTAAAGTGACACAGAAAAATGTGGAAGTGGGATACAAAGCTGCCCATCTAGTCTGGCTTGCATACTTACTAGCACCAACTGCAGGTCAGACCTTATGGTCAGATGTCCTCCCTAGTCCTGGACAGGCCCCTGCACAAGTGGTATTTCTAGCAGGTTCTCTGTTCTCAAAATCTGTACATCATATTGAACAATGACAGATATAGGGAGCTATACTGTATTATGGGGACTGTAGTCAGGTTTTATGGAAGATTTAGGATGCCATTATACATCATGTTTGACCCAGATATAATCACATGCCCTCCAGAGGGGAGACTCCTGTCTCAGCCCAGTCCTGGGGGAGTTCCTCTTCTTCTTGGGTACTAGAAGCCTGGATGGGCCCAATGGGCTCTGCCTCCCCTGGCGAATGGATGAGAAATCCCCATATCCAGAAATGCTGTCTGAGGCAACCTGAAGAGGAGACCAGGCCCCTACTTCCCCAGGCTTAACTGTCCTTAGGTTTAGTAGAAACTGGGGAAAGTGCAGACACCACCTTGGGGCCCACAGGGGACTTGCTCCTGGCACTACTGGCTCCTACTTCCCAAAGTCACTTGCACCAGGCAGAGCTGATCCACATGGACTCACACCCACCCCTGTGTGGACCCCATGGGGTATCCTCAGCTGCATTTGGGCCACACCTTTACATCCAAGGTAACATTTTCCAAGATTGAAAAAAATATATCTATATATCTATATATCTATATATCTATATATCTAATCTATATATCTATATATATCTCTCATGTACTGAATTTCTCATCATCATTCTTTAACTTGTGGTTTGGAAATTGATTTTTTTACAGCAATTTCATGAGAAGAAAAAACAGATCAAGAATATATTAGGAAGGAAGAGCAGATCCCCCTATTTCCACCCTGGGCTGAATCAGAGCAATTCCTGGGCGAGAATAGTAAGGCAAGGACAGAAAACAATTTTCCCCTCACAAGAGCATGGCAAGTACTATTGGATTATGGATCTTCAGCTTACTTATTAATGTGATAAACTAGAATGATGATTTTTGGTAAGAATACCTATAACCATTTTTCTCATGTGTCTGTTGGCCATTTAGATGTCTTCTTTGCAGAAATGTCTGTTCATGTCCTCTGCCCAAGTCTTGATTGGATTATTTGTTCTTTGGGTGTTGAGTTTGCTAAGCTCTTTATAGATTTTGGACACTAGCCCATTATCTGATATGTCATTTGCAAATATCTTCTCCCATTCTGTCAGTTGTCTTTTGGTTTTGTTAACTGTTTCCTTTGCTGTACAAAAGCTTTTGATCTTGATGAAATCCCAATAATTCATTTTTGCCCTTGCTTCCCTTGCCGTTGGCAATGTTCCTAGGAAGATGTTGCTGCGGCTGAGGTTGAAGAGGTTGCTGCCTGTGTTCTCCTCAAGGACTTTGATGGATTCCTTTCTCACATTGAGGTCCTTCATCCATTTTGTGTCTATTTTCGTGTGTGGTGTAAAGAAATGGTCCAATTTCATTTTTCTGCCTGTAGCTGCCCAATTTTCCCAACACCATTTGTTGAAGAGGCTATCATTTTTCCATTGGACATTCTTTCCTGCTTTGTCAAAGATTAGTTGACCATAGAGTTGAGGGTCTATTTCTGGGCTCTCTATTATGCTCCATTGATCTATGAGTCTATTTTTGTGTCAGTACCATACTGTTTAGATGATTACAGCTTTGTAATAGAGCTTAAAGTCTAGAATTGTGATGCTCCAACTTTAGCTTTCTTTTTCAATATTCCTCTGGTTATTTGGGGTCTTTTCTGGTTTTATATAAATTTTAGGATTATTTATTCTATTTCCTTGAAAAAAAATGATGGCATTTTGATAGGGATTACATTAAATGTGTAGATTGCTTTAGGTAGCATAGACATTTTCACAATATTTGTTCTTCCAATCCAGGATCATGGAACATATTTCCATTTCTTTGTGTCTTCCTCAATTTCTTTCATGAGTACTTTATAGTTTTCTGGGTATAGATACTTAGCCTCTTTGGTTAGGTTTATTCCTAGGTATCTTATGGTTTTGGGTGCAATTGTAAATGGGATTGACTCCTTAATTTCTCTTCTTCTGTCTTGTTGTTGGTGTAAAGAAATGCAACTGATTTCTGTGCATTGATTTTACATCCTGACACTTTACTGAATTCCTGTATAAGTTCTAGCAGATTTCTAGTGGAGTCTTTTGGGTTTCCCACATATAGTATCATATCATCTGCAAAGAGGGATAGTTTGACTTCTTCTTTGATGATTTCGATGTCCTTAATTTCCTTTTGTTGTCTGATTGCTGAGGCTAGGACTTCTAGTACTATGTTGAATACCAGTGGTGATAATGGACATCCCTGTTGTGTTCCTGACCTTAGCAGAAAAGCTTTCAGTTTTTCTCCATTGAGAATGATATTTGCAGTGGGATTTTCATAGATGGCTTTGATGATATTGAGGTATGTGCCCTCTATCCCTACACTTTGAAGAGCTTTGATCAGGAAGTGATGTTGTACTTTGTCAAATGCTTTTTCAGCATCTATGGAGAGTATCATATGGTTCTTGTTCTTTCTTTTATTAATGTATTGTATCACATTGATTGACTTGTGGATGTTGAACCAACCTTGCAGCCCTGGAATAAATCCCACTTGGTCGTGGTGAATAATCCTTTTAATGTACTGTTGGATCCTATTGGCTAGTATTTTGGTGAGAATTTTCACATCTGTGTTCATCAAGGGTATTGGGCTGTAATTCTCTTTTTTGATGGGATCCTTGTCTGGTTTTGGAATCAAGGTGATGCTGGCCTCATAGCAATCAGAATGGTTAAAATTAACGAGTCAGGAAATGACACATGCTGGCGAGGATGCAGAGAAAGGGGTACCCTCCTACACTGTTGGTGGGAATGAAAGCTTGTTCAACCACTCTGAAAAACAGCATGGAGGTTCCTCAAAAAGTTGAAAATAGAGCTACCCTATGACCCAGCAATTTCACTACTGGGTATTTACCCTAAAGATACAAACATAGTGATCTGAAGGGGCACATGCACCCGAATGTTTATAGCAGCAATGTCCTCAATAGCCAAACTATGAAAAGAGCCTAGATGTCCATCAACAGATGAATGGATAAAGAAGATGTGGTATATATATACAATGGAATACTATGCAGCCATCAAAAGAAATGAAATCTTGCCATTTATGACCACGTGGATGGAACTAGAGGGTATTATGCTTAGTGAAATAAGTCAATCGGAGAAAGACAACTATCATATGATCTCCCTGATATGAGGAAGTGGAGATGCAACGTGGGGGGTTTGGGGGTAGGAAAATAATAAATGAAACAAGATGGGATCAGGAGGGAAACAAACCATAAGAAACTCTTAATCTTGCAAAACAAACTGAGGGTTGCTGGGGGGGAGGGGTGTTGGGAGAGGGTGGTGGGGTTATGGACATTGGGGAGGGTATGTGCTAAGGTGAGTGCTGTGAAGTGTGTAAACCTGGTGATTCATAGACCTGTACCCCTGGGGCTAAAAATACATTATATGTTTATAAAAAAATTTAAAAATTTAAAAAAAAATCACAGTAAGTTATCTATCACCTTATACCTCTCAGAACAGCTAAAATAAAAAAGGGAAGAAATAACAAGTGTCATCAGGATATGGAGAAAAAGGAACTTCTGTGCACTGTCAGTGGGAATGTAATCTGATACAGCCACTGTGGAAAATAGTATGGAAGTTCCACAAAAATTAAAAAATAGAAATACCATATGACCAATAATTCCACTACTGCATATTTAACCAAAGGAAGGAAAAACACTAATTTGAAAATATATACACAGCCCTACACCTATTGCAGTATTATTTCTAATACCCAAGATATGGAAGCAACTTAAGAGTCCATTAATAGATAAATGGATAAAGAAGATGTGGTATATGTATATATATATATATATATATATATATATATATATATATATATATATAATGAAATATTACTTGGCTATAAAAAAGAATAAAACTATACCATTCCAGTCAATATGGAAGGACTTAGAGGGTATTAATTACTTTCATGGTTAATGGAATGTATACTTGTTTATCTGTGTATATTCTTAAATTTCCCAGTTTTCATCTTAAATATAATAAATTTTGATGAAAAAAAATTAATTCTCAAAAAAAAAAAAAAGAACACCTATGACCAAAAAGTTTTTTTCAGGTTAAAATATCATGAAATTGTAACTCTACAGAGTTATAATCCGGGCATTCTCACCATTAATTTCTCATCTACATGACCGTGATTGGGCTGGCACCTCCCTGGACCCAAGTTCCCCCTTCTCTAAGTGCAGCAGTGCCCCCAAAATGGAGAGAGCAGAACTGAGAAGAAGGAGCCATCTCCAGGACCTGGAACATTCTGGCTAAGGTTGTTCCAGTTCCTTTCTCAGCCTGGGCAGCCTTCCTCACCTGGTGCAGGGGATGGCTGCTGCCTTGCACCTGTCAGCTTCTGTTCTACTCTCTCCCTCTCCAGGAACCAGATACCAGCGCTCCTCTCCCTGCCTTCCTTCACTGCCAGATACAACCCTCTGTGTATGTGTGATCTTCCCCATGGAGACATTGCCTATTTCTATAATATAGGACCAGCCAACATGCCTCCCACCAAACCAAGACCTAGACCACCCTCATGAAACAAAATGCTGTCACTGTCCTCAAACATCGGTTCTCCCTGTGATCACACAATTCCTTCCTCCCCTGTGCTGAGAGACCCCTGTCCTTCCAGACACACTACTCCTTCCTGGAAGTTCCTCCCCCTTGCCCCTCACCTGTCCCTCCACTCACCTCCCTTAAGGAGTGGACAGGGGACTGGAAAATTCTGTTCATATTCCTAGTGCCTGCAACTTAGCAGTTTCCTCAGTAAACATTTTTGACTTAACGTACAAATTGAGATGTTTATTATGTATTTCCCCCCAAACGGAAGATGACTTAAATGTGATAAATATTACCTTGAAGAGTTATTAAAGTTTATAGCCCCTTTCATTTTCTTATATGGCAGTCATTTCTTTTTGCAACTTATCAGTTCCTGCCCCTGACTGCAAAATGGGGATGACAAGGCACAGAACCAATGGCCTGTCCCAAAGCTCACAGCTAAGAGAAGATATTTACAACAACATCCTACCTATGGGAAGTCCATGTTCTCTTGGTAGAGGATGAACTTTATTTGTTCTCTGTGGTACACGAGGTCTCACCTGGGGTAAGTCCCTGCACCTCTGTGAGCCACGGTGTGTCAATGACAGAAAAGCATTAGAAAATAAATACAGGTTTCACCGCTGAGGTGTCTGTGCCTAGGCCTGTCCAGAGGGACATCAGAACACAAACTGGAGTGGGAATGTCAGCCCCTGACTATAGGACCAAGAGTGAAACAGAATTCTCTGGGCAGAGAGTGGATTTGACAAGAACCACTCCTGCCCTTTCTGTGACCCTTGGGTCTGAGATCTTTATGAGAACCCACAAAACTCTTCAGCAGCAGCCTCTGAGGTCCCCTGGTTTGCACAACCAGTAGGTATCTCCAGCAAGAGTCTAAGAGAGGCCTGGGAGGACATTTGTCCAACCTCGGACCTTGGGAGCAGAATCAGGCAGCTCCACCATGGCCTGGATCCTTCTTCTCCTCAGGGTCTTGCTCACTGCACAGTTGTTGAGCCCAAGCTCACACACACACCAGCTCCAAGTCCTTAGGTCAAGCCATACCCTTTGTCTGAGCCCAGCAGAGGCTGCCTATCGGGGGGGATGCTCCTGGCCCTGCTGTAGGATGAAGATCTGGGTGGATAATCCACCCCCACAGTGTTCATGGCTTTGTGTGAGCCCTGATGGAATGCCCATGCCCCCCAAATATATATTATTTTCTAATTTATTCAAAAGCTCCAACCACGAGTCTGACCCACACTACTCTGGGACTGAGACTGATGAGAGGGGCACCCCTGAGGGTCTACAAAATCCCTTGAGCTCAGGCCAGGCCTCACAGGAGGGCAGACACCTGGAATGAGTCCTTGATTTTCCAGCTGGCCTCCCCTTTCCTCTCTTGCCAGCTCTGAAACCTCTTGTGTAGTGACTCAGTCCCCATCTGTGTAGGTCACCCTGAGATGGACAGCCAGGATCATCTGTGGGGAAACAACACTGGAAGTAAACATATTTATAGGTACCAGCAGAGGCCAGACCAAGACTCCATGCTGATCATCTATTTTAGCCACAGCCTGTAACTATAATTACAACTTAAACTCACAGATCCCAAAAGCTCGACAAACTTCAACTACAAGACATAGTAAAAAAAACAAGAACAAAAACAAACAACAAAACAAAACAAAGAAACAAACAAAAAACAAACAAAAACAAAACCAGCAACATCTTCCTTTGTCTAAAATGTCAGGGAAAAAGAGACAGTCTCAAAAACAGACAGAAGGAAAAGACACACAGTTTTTATGGAAAGACAGAGAAAGATTCTAGCAAATTTCTCATTAACAGAAATGCAAGCAAAGGTGGTATGTTTTTAAAATACTGAAAAAAAAAAGAAACTTTCATTCTTTACCAAGGGAGAACATCTTTTAAAAATGAAGACTAAATAAAGAATTTTATGACATGTATACAAAAAGTGGCAGGAGTGATCATCACCCAACACAATATAAAAGAAATAGTATGGGATGCCCCTCAGGCAGGAGAGAGTGATGCCCAAAAGAATCAGATTCTACGAGATAAATAAAATAATTATGGGGGGAGGAGACAATATGGCGGAGAAGTAGGAGGCGCTGTTTCAACTGGTCCCCCAAAGTGAGCTGATTATCTACCAAAGAACTCTGATCACCCATGAAATCAGCCTGAGATTAGAATTATACACTTCCAGGGTGCCTGGGTGGCTCAGTGGGTTAAAGCCTCTGCCTTCAGCTCAGGTCATGATCTCAGGGTCCTGGGATCGAGTGCCACACCGGGCTCTCTGTTCTGCAGGGAGCCTGCTTCCTCCTCTCTCTCTCTCTCTCTCTCTCTGCCCGTCTCTCTGCCTACTTGTGATCTCTGTCTGTCAAATAAATAAATAAAATCTTTAAAAAAAAAAAAAAGAATTATACACTTCTGTATCTCTACAGTGGCAGAAGAAGCCATTTGACAGGTAAAACGGAGTAGGAACATCTGACTGATATCAGAAGATAAACAAAAGGGTCAGGGAACCACCAGAAGTGACCCACTGGAAAGTAATACACCAATACGAGAGTGCCCTGTGATTGGGGACCAGCATTAACTTGGAGTCTGCTTGAAAGGACTCAAAAAGAGCAAAAGACCTTAAGGGGAAATTGGTGGAATTGGGCGGTTAGGGACAGGGAGTTAAGCCCACAGACCCAAGGGCCACTGCTGGCACCCAACAAGAGAGCGCAGCAAAGAAGCCAGGTCTTGGTCCCTGAGCCACCAGCGTGCCTGAGAGCATCTGGGTGGCAGCTCCCATGAAGGAGTGTGGTGTGGATGCCAGCCAGTGCTCTCTAGAACTACAACCTTTTATACTCTGTACACATGCTGTGTGACCAGGGTCTGAGTCATGAGCCAAACGCTACCCTGAGAGAGGTCTGAGCAGGGGCTAGCTGGTGATCTCTAGGACCTGGAAATTCTGAACACTCTCAGCTCGGGCCACTGTGAAAATCTCAGTATATGATCTCTGGTTGGGACCTCTTTGTTGGTCTGGAGCTGCCCAGACAGCCAAGGCTAGTGTTTCTTGCGGTTTTGGGTACAAGCGGGAGTTCTTGTGACCCCAGAGACCGTGACTGGGGACGTGCTCTGTCAGTGGCATAGGGGGAATTTATGTGCTCTGGAGCACCCAGAAGGGAACAGACTAAGGCTTCTCTCTGAGATGAAGATCTGAGTGCAGTTGGCTTTCCTCTAAACCTCCAAAGAACTGCCAAAAGCTGCCAAGGGGAGAAAAAACAAACAAACAAACAAACAAAAAACATTCAGAGAACAAAAGCCTAAAAAAACAGTTTCCTCAGAGCCCTTGATGGGGGTAGGTGGACTCCACTTTAGCAAGACTCCCTGAAAAACCATGCAGCAGTCCCCTTCCCCCAGAAAGCCAGCTCCCCCCAAAAAAGAAAAACAAAAAACAAAAAACAAAAAAAAAAAAAACACTACTTCATAGATACAACTTTTAATTCTTTCCCATTATTCTCATTCTTTTCATTTTTTATATAAATTTTTAACCTCTTTACCATTACAATGAGATGTTCAGTACATCAAATTCCTTAATAATTTTTTAACTTGAACTTTTTCAATACATATACCTGTGTTTTACTTTAGCTTTTCTATTTTTAATTTTTTATTTTATTTTAATTTTTAAAATATTCATATAGAGATAAACTTCAAGGTAATACCCTTTCTACAATCAATGCCACCCCTATATGTAAAACAGTGTTAATCCCCCTTTATCCCAGGAAAGTTGAATCCTTTAACAGAGATATCAAGATACATCCAGGAAGAATCAAAATAAACTTCCTTGCCCACAATGTGAATTTATAACCACCCTCCCATCTTTTTCTTCTGTCAGTGTTTCTGTGTATTTGTTTTTGTTCTGGTAGTACATAATTCTTATACTTGGGGTTCGTTTTGACAGGGTTCTTTTTATTTATTTTTTTTTCTTGTCATCTACTTTTGTTGGTTTTCTTGTTTGTCTATTTTTGTTTGTATACTTTATAAATCTTACCTTAGGACCCAATCGGGCTGGGCTTTCTCTTTTATTTTTTTATTTTTTTTTCCAGTCTCTCTCTCTCTCTCTCTCTCTTTTTCTTTCTTCTCTCTTTTTGGTGGGGACCCTCGAAGCTCAGAAGCATTCCACAGTGCACCTTGCTAGTACCTCAGATGATACATACAGCTACACATCTATTCAGCCTTCTCTCACCAAAATGACTAGGAGGAGGAATGCCCAACAGAGGAAAAATTCAGAGACTGGACCCTCTCCATCAGAGCTATTGGATATGGACATAAACAGTATGTTGGAAAGGGAATTCAGGCTAACAATTATCCAGGCAATAGCTAGGTTGGAGAAAGGCTTTGATGACAAAAATGAATTGATTAGGGCAGAAGTGAAAGCCACCAGAGATGATGTTAACAATGCTCTCAATGAGTTCCAATCTAATCTAAATTCTCTAAAAGCTAGGGTAACTGAGGCAAAAGATAGAATTAGTGATCTAAGGGAGAAACTGATAGAGAAAAAGGATCAGGAGGAAGCCTGGAACAAACAGCGTAGAAGCCATGAAAACAGAATTAGGGAAATAAATGACTCCATGAAATGTTCCAGTGTCAGAATTATTGGGATCCCTGATGGGGAGGAGAAAGAAAGAAGACTAGAGGATATAGCTGACCCAATTCTCCATGAAAATTTTCCAATCTGGTGAATGGAACCAGCGTCCATATCCCAAAGGAGAAAGTTCTCCCCCCAAGATCATAGAATCTAGAAAGACCTCAAGACACCTGATTGTGAAAATGATGAGTCATAATTTTAGACAGGAGCTCTTGAAAGCAGCTACGGAGAAGAGATTCCTTATATAAAGAGGAAAGCCCATCAGAATAACATCAGACCTGTCCACAGAAATCTGGCAAGCCAGAAAGGGCTGGCAAAATGTATTCAGGGCACTAAATGAGAAGAACATGCAGTGAAGAATACTTTACCCAGTAAGACTGGCATTCAAAATGAATGGAGAGATAAAGAGCTTCCAAGACCGACAAGGTTTAAAAGAATATGTGACCACCAAGCCGGCACTGCAAGAAATATTAAGGGGGGGTTCTATAAAAGAGAAAAGAAATGAAGAATGTCATTGAACAGAAATATATGGAGAGAGTCTATAGAAACAAATCTATAGAAACAGGTAACACGATGTCAATAAAAATATATCTCTCAATAATCATTCTCAATGTGAATGGCCTAAATGCGCCCATAAAATGGCACTGGGTGGCAGATTGGATAAAATGACAGGACCCATCCATACGTTGTCTACAAGAGACCCATTTTGAACCTAAGGTTACATCCAGACTGAAAGTGAAGGGATGGAGAAGCATCTTTCATGCCAATGGGGCTCAAAAGAAGGCTAGGGTAGTGATTCTCATATCAGAGAAATTAGATTTTAAACTAACGACTGTAGTCAGAGATACAGAAGGACACTACATCATTCTTAAAGGGTCTGTCCACCAAGAAGATCTAACAATTGTAAATATTTATGCCCCCAATATGGGAGCAGCAAACTACATAAGAAAATTATTAATCAAGACAAAGAGTCATATTGATATGAATACATTAATAGTAGGGGATCTTAACATGCCACTCTCAGTAATAGACAGATCATCTGAGCAGAAAATCAATAAAGAAAGAAGAGCATTGAATGACACATTGGACCATATGGACCTCATAGATATATACAAAACATTCCACCCTAAAAAAACAGTATACACATTCTTCTCAAGTGCACATGGAACCTTCTCCAGAATAGACCACATACTAGGCCACAAATCAGTACTCAACCAATACCAAAAGACTGAGATTATTCCCTGCATATACTCAGATCACAATGTTTTGAAATTAAAACTCAACCATAATAAAAAGTTTGGAAGGAATTCAAACACCCTGAAGCTAAAGACCACCTTGCTTAACAATGCTTGGGTCAACCAGAAAATCAGAGAAGAACTTAAACAATTCATGGAAACCAATGAGAATGAAGACACTTCGGTGCAAAACCTAAGGGATACAGCAAAGGTGGTCCTAAGGGGGAAATACATAGCCATCCAAGACTCCCTCAAAAAAATTGAAAAATCCAGAATACACCAGCTGTTTTTACACCTTAAAGAACTGGACAATAAACAACAAATTAAGCCAATCCCACACACAAGAAGGGAAATAATCAAGATTAGAGATGAGATCAATGAGGTAGAAACCAGAGATACAGTATAATGCATTAATGAAACTAGAAGCTGGTTTTTTGGATCAATAAGATCGATAAACCATTGGCCAAACTAATCCAAAATAAAAGAGAGAAAGCTCAAATTAATAAAATTATAAATGAAAAGGGAGAGATCACAACTAACACCAAGGAAATAGAAACAATCATCAAAAATTATTATCAACACTTATATGCCAGAAAGTTAAGCAACCTAGATGAAATGGATGCATTCTTGGAAAAATATAAACTTCCTAAACAGAATCAGGAAGAAATTGACAACCTGAGTAGACTAATATCTAGTAACGAGATTGAAGCAGTGATCAAAAACCTCCCAAAAAACAAGAGCCCAGGACCTCACAGATTCCCTGGGGAATACTACCAAATTTTCAAAGAAGAATTAATACCTATTAATTAATAGGACATATAATTATATAGGTAATATAATTAATTAATACCTATTAATACCTATTCTTCTGAAGCTGCTTCAAAAAATTGAAG
Organism: Enhydra lutris kenyoni; assembly: GCF_002288905.1. Lineage (NCBI taxonomy): Eukaryota > Metazoa > Chordata > Mammalia > Carnivora > Mustelidae > Enhydra > Enhydra lutris. The sequence continues at coordinate 261,580 of NW_019154208.1, read as the reverse complement.
AGAAGGAAAATTTCTAGACTCTTTTGATGAAGCCAGCATTACTCTGTTCCCCAAACCAGGCAAAGACCAAACCAAAAAGGAGAATTTCAGATGAGTATCCCTGATGAATATGGATGTTAAGATTCTCAACAAGATCCTAGCTACTGGGATCCAACACTACCTTTGAAAGATTATCCACCATGGCCAGGTGTGATTTATCCCTGGGTTCCAATGGTGGTTCAACATTCATAAATCAATCAATGTGATAGAACAAATCAATAAGAGAAGAGAGAAGAACCACATGGTCCTCTCAATTGATGCAGAAAAAGCATTTAACAAAATCCAGTAACCATTCCTGAATAAAATGCTTCAAAGTATAGGGATAGAGGGAACATTCCTCAACTTCATAAAATCTATCTATGAAAAACCCACAGTAAATATCATCCTCAATGGGAAAAAGCTGACAGCCCTCCCTTTAAGATCAGGAACACGAAAAGGAAGCCCACTCTCACCACTCTTGTTCAACATAGTATTAGAAGTCCTAGCAACAGCAATCAGACAACAAGGAGAAATAAAAGGTATCCAAATTGGCAATGAAGAAGCCAAACTCTCTTTCTTCGCAGATGACATGATACTTTATATGGAAAACCCAAAAGACTCCACCCCCAAACTACTAGAACTCATACAGCAATTCAGTAATGTGACAGTATAGAAAATAAATGTACAGAAATCAGTTGCTTTCTTATACACTAACAATGAAAATACAGAAGGGGAAATTAGAGAATCAATTCCATTTACTATAGCACCAAGAACCATAAGATACCTGGAATAAACCTAATGAAAGAGGTAAAGGATCTGTACTCGAGAAACTACAGAACACTCATGGAAGAATTTGAAGAAGACACAAAAAGATGGAAGATAATTCCATGCTCCTGGATTGGAAGAATAAACATTGTTAAAATGTCTATACTGCCTAGAGTAATATATACTTTCAATACTATTCTGATCAAAATTCCACCAGCATTTTTCAAAGAGGTGGAACAAAGAATACTAAAATTTGTATGGAACCAGAAGAGATCCCGAATTGCTAAGGAGATGTTGAAAAAGACAAACAAGATTGGAGGCATCACATTGCCTGATTTTACACTTTCATACAAAGCTACGATCACAAAGGCTACATGGTACTGGCACAAAAACAGACACATAGACCAGTGGAACAGAGTAGAGAGCCCAGATATGGACCCTCAAATCTATGGTCAAATAATCTTCAACAAAGCAGGAAAAAATATACAGTGGAAAAAGACAGTCTCTTCAATAAATGGTGCTGGGAAAATTGGACAGCTATGTGTAGAGGAATGAAACTCAACCATTATCTTACACCATACATCAAGATAAACTCAAAATGGATAAAAGACCTCAATGTGAGGCAGGAATCCATCAGAATCCTAGAGGAGAACATAGGCAGTAACCTCTTCAATATCAGCCACAACAATTTCTTTCAAGATATGTCTACAAAGACATAGGAAACAAAAGTGAAAATGAATTTTTGGGACTTCAACAAGATGAAAAGCTTCTGCACAGCAAAGGAAACAGTCAACAAAACAAAGAGGCAACCCATGGATTCGGAGAAGATATTCGCAAATGACAATGCAGAAAAAGGGCTGATATCCAGGATCTATAAAGAACTTCTCAAACTCAACACACACCAAACAGATAATCATGTCAAAAAAATGGGTGGAAGACATGAACAGACACTTCTCCAATAAAGACATACAAATGGCTGACAGACACATGAAAAAATGTTCATCATCACTAGCCATCAGGGAGATTCAAATCAAAACCACATTGAGATACCCACTGACACCAGTTAGAATGGCCAAAACTAACAGGACACTAAACAATGTGTTTTGAAGATGATGTGGAGAAAGGGGACTCCTCTTACACTGTTGGTGGGAATGCAAGTTGGTGCAGACACTTTGGAAAACAGTGTGGAGATTCCTTAAGAAATTAAAAATAGAACTTCCCTATGACCCTGCAATTGCACTACTAGGTATTTACCCCAAAGATACAGATGTAGTGAAAAGTAGGGCCATCTGTACCCCAATGTTCATAGCAGCAATGGCTACGGTCGCCAAACTGTGGAAAGAACCAAGATGCCCTTCAATGGACGAATGGATAAGGAAGATGTAGTCCATATATACTATGGAGTATTATGCCTCCATCAGAAAGGATGAATACCCAACTTTTGTATCAACAGTGACGGGACTGGAAGAGATTATGCTGAGTGAAATCAGTCAAGCAGAGAGAGTCAATTATCATATAGTTTCACTTATTTGTGGAGCATAACAAATAGCATGGAGGACAAGGGAGATGGAGAGGAGAAGGGAGTTGAGGGAAATTGGAAGGGGAGGTGAACCATGAGAGACTATGGACTCTGAAAAACAATATGAGGGTTTTGGAGGGGTCTTGGGTGGGAGGTTGGGTGAGTTTGGGGGTGGGTATTACAGAGGGCACATATTGCATGAAGCACTGGGTGTGGTGCATAAACAATGAATTCTGGAACACTGAAAATAAATTTAAAAAATAAATAAAATTTTTTAAAAAAGCAAACCTAGGGTGGCAATCCTTATATTAGACAAATTCAATTTTGAACCAAAGACTGTGTTATGAGGTGAGGATGGACACTGTATCATAATTAAAGCATCTATCCAACAAGAAGATATAACAATTGTAAATATTTATGTTCCTAACATGGGAGAAAACAATTATACATGACAATTAATAACAAAATAAAAGGAACACATCTATGGTAATACAATATTAGTGGGGGAGTTTAACATACTCCTGACTTCAATGAAAAGATCATCTAAGCAGAATTCCACAAAGAAATATGGACTTTGAATAACACACTGGACCATATGGCCCTCACATCCATTCAGAACATTCCATCCTAAAGCAACAGACTATACATTCTTCTCAAGTTCACATGGGTCATTCTCCAGAATAGATCACATTCTGGGTCACAAATCAGGTATCAACTGGTACCAAAAAATTGGGATCAATCCCTGCCTATTTTCAGACAACAATGCTTTGAAACTGGAACTCAATCTCAAGAAAAAAAATTTAGAAAGAATTCAAATACATGGAGGCTAAAGATCATCCTACTAAAGAATGAATGCATCAACCAGGAAAATGAAGAATGATCTTAAACATTCGTGGAAACAAATGAAAATGAAAACACAACTATTCAAAATCTTTGAGATGCAGCAAAGCAGTCCTAAGAGGGAAGTATATAGCAATACAATATTTTCTCAAGAAACAAGAAAGGTCTCAAATACAGACCCTAACCTTACACCTAAAGGACCTTGAATAAGAACAGTAAATAAAGCATAAACACAGAAGAAGAACAGAAATAATAAAGATTAGATCAGAAAACACTAAAATAGAAACCAAAAGAACAGTAGAACAGATCAATGAAACTAGTAACTAGTTCATTTAAAGAATTAATAAGCTCGATAACCCCCTGGTCAAAGTTATGAAAAAGAAAATAGAAAGGACACAAATAAATAAAATCATGAACAAAAGGGGAGAGATCACAAACAACATTCAAGAAATACAATTTTAAGACCATATTATGAGTAACTATAGGCCAATAAATTAGGCACTCTGGAAGAAATGGATGCATTCCTAGACACATATAAATGACCAAAACTGAAAAGGAAGAAATAGAAAACCTGAGCAGACCCATAACCAGTAAGGAAATTGCAGCAGTAATCAAAGCCTCCCAACAGGTCAGATGGCTTCCCAGGGGAATTCTACCAAACATTTCAAGAAGAAATAATTCCTTTTCTTCAACAGCTGTTTCAAAAAAATATAAATGGAAAGAAACTTCCAAACTTTTCTCTGAAGCCAGCATTATTTTGATCCCCAAACCAAAGACCCCACCAAAAATGAGAATTGAAGGCCAATATCCCTGATGAACATGGATGCAAAAAAGCTTGCCAAAATACTCACCAATAGGATCCAACAACACAATAAAAAAGATTACTCATCGTGATCAAGGGAGATTTTTTCTGGGCTTCAAGGGTGGTTTAACACCTGTGAATCAATCAATGTAATATACTGCATAAATAAAAGAAAAGACAGGAACCATATGATACTCTCAATTGATGCAGAAAAAAAAATTCACAAAGTACAACATCCTTTCTTAATTAAAACTCTTCACAGTGTGGGGATAGATGAGAGAACTTCAAAATCATAAAAGCCATCAGTGAAAAACCCATGGTGAATATCATTCTCAATGAGGAAAAACTGAGAGCTTTTCCCTTAAGGTCAGGAACAGGACAGGGGTGTCCACTTACCACTATGGTCCAACATAATACTAGAATTCCTAGGTTCAGCAATTGGACCCCAAAAAGAAATAAAAGGCATCTGAATCAGCAAAAAAAGAATGAAATTCTCTCTCTTTGCAGATGACATGATACTCCATGGGGAAATTCAAAAGATTCCATCCCAAAGTTGCTAGAAATCATAACAGTTCAGTAATGTGGGAGGATATAAGATCAATGCACAGAAATCAGTTGCATTTCTGTACACTAAAAATGAAACAGAAGAAAGAGAAATTAAGGAGTCAATCCCACTTACAATTGCACCCAAAACCATAAGATACCTAGGAATAAGCCTAACCAAAGAGGCAAAGGAATAGTAATCAGAAAACCTTAGGACACCAATGAAAGAAATTGAGGAAGACATAAGGAGATGGAAAAATATTCCCTGCTCATGAATTAGAAGAATAAATATTGTTTAAAAAATTATGCTCCCTAAGCAATCTTCACTTTCAATGCAATCAGAATACCATCAACTTTTTTCACAGAGTTGGAACAAACTATCTCATAATTTGTAGTAAACTAGAAAAGACCCCAAACCACAAGGGGAATGTTGAAAAAGAAAACCAAATCTGGTGGCATAACATATCTGGACTTAAAGCTCTATTACGAAGCTGTGTGATCATCAGGACAGCATGGAATGGAACAGAAAAGAGAGCCCGCCCAGACATGAACCCTCAATTATATGGTCAACTAATCTTTGACAAAGCAGAAAAGAATACCCAATGAAAAAAAGACAGTCTCTTCAACAAATGGTGCTTGGGAAATTGGATAACAACATGCAGAAGAATGAAACTGGACAATTTACTTACATTGAACACAGAAGTAGTCTCAAAATGGATGAAAGACCTATATATGAGACAGGAATCCATCCAAATTTTAGAGTAGAACACAGGAAGCAATCTCTTTGGTCTCAGCCTCAGCAACTTCTTACTAGACGTGTTTCCAAAGGCAAGGAAAACAAAGGAAAAATAAACTGTTGGGACTTCATCAAGATAAAAAGCTTCTACAGAAGAAAGGAAACAGTCAAGAAAACTAAAAGATGATCTACAGAATGGGAGAAGATATTTACAAGTGACATGTCAGAAAAAGGGCTAGGCTATTATTCAAAATATGTAAAGAACGTATCAAACTCTATAACTGAAAAACAAAGAATCCAATCAAGAAATGGGAAGAAGACATAAACAGACACTTCTCCAAAGAAGACATACAAATGACCAAGAGATACATGAAAAAATGCTCAACATCCCTTGACATTAGGGAAATGCAAATCCAAACCACAGTGAAATACCCCCTACACCAGTCAGAATGGCTAAAATTAACAAATCAAAAAATGACAGCTGTTGACAAGAATGAGGAGAAAGGGGAACCCTCCTACTTTGTTGGTGGGAATGCAAGCTGGTGCAGCACTCTGGAAAACAGGACAGAGGTTCCTCAAGACATTAAAAATATAACTACCATGACTCAGCAATTGCATTACTGGATATTTACCCTAAAGATACAAATGTAGTGACCCAAATGTGGCACCTACACACCAATATTTATAGAAGCAATGTCCACAATAGCCAAATTATGGAAAGAGCCAACACGTCCATTGACAGATGAATGGAAAGAAAATATGTTATAAAATGAATATTATATAGCCATCAAAAATGAAATCTTGCCATTAGCAACAACATGGATGGAACTAGAGGGTATTATGCTAAGGGAAATAAGTCAATCAGATAACAATGTTATCATATGATCTCACTGAGAAAAAATAAAACAAGAAGAAACCAGAGAGGGAGACAAACCATAAGAAACTCTTACTCATAGGAAACAAACAGATGAGTTGCTGAAGATATGGGAAAACTAGGTGATGGACATTAAGGAGGGCATGTGATGGAATGAGCCCTGGGTAGTATATAAGACTGATGAAGCTCAGACCTGTACCTGTGAACCAATATACATGGTATGTTAATTAAATGAATTTAAAATTTAAAAATGTTTAAAAAAGGGGACCCTGCGTGGTTCAGTGGGTTAAAGCCTCTGCCTTCGGCTCAGGTCATGATCTCAGCATCCTGGGATCGAGCCCCACATCATACTGTCTGCTCAGCAAGGAGCCTGCTTCCCCTTCTCTCTCTCTGCCTGTCTCTCTGTACTTCTGATCTCTCTCTCTGTCAAATAAGCAACACAAAATTGTTAAAAAAAATTTTTTAAATAAAAAGATATCACTGCCTACAGCAAATCTAATCACAGCATATGTCAGAATTTATCATGTAGCCAACAGTGATGGGCATGACATTCCTACCACAGCACTGAGAAGAGAGAGCAGGAAGTGATCTCCAAAGTCTGATTCTCTCTGTCACATGGTGTGATGTCACCTTAATGTAGCCTGTGATGAGTCACAGATGACAGGACAGCAATGACTTACAGCTAATGAGCCAAACAGAGAAATACAATAAATCATGAAAAAAAATGTTCCAAGTAAAATACAAGAGTTAAAAGGAAAAAGAGAAATAAGGAATGATAGAACATATGGAAAATGAGCAGCAAGATATCATCTAATAAATTATGTTACTACCTACACCCAGGATATGGTGTAAACAGCACAATTTTAAGCTTATATAGTCAAATTTGAGTTTAGTATCAGCACACACGTATTAGAAATGACACTAAATGAATTTCAGGACAATATTTCCACTGGATTTTGTTCCACAGTACTGGATATTAAAAAGAGTCACAGGACAGACAGAGAATCTGTGAAGATGCACTGAGAGCATTGACCGAAATGTCCTCACTTCTCCCTCCCCTCCAGATGTTATGGTATTCAAACACACAGTGACAAGACCTCTCCTATGGAGCCCAGAGATGATCACATCTCCACATGCACCAGACCCATGAAGCCACAGAGATTCTCTCCACCAGCTTGAGAAGGAACATTTCCATAGAAACCAGTGATGGCATGAGGGAGGCCTGGGGCAGCCAGTTACAACTGTGGGCTCAAGAGACAGAATCTGGGGTGCCCACCATGGCCTGAACCCTCTACTGCTCCCCCTCCTCACTCTCTTCCCAGGTGCTGCTCTAGGCTTTGCCCAAAGTCTCAGCCTCCACAGGACCCTGAACATGACCCTGACCCTGAGCTCAGCCCAAATTGCACTGCAGGGGATGGGATCCAAAGAATGAGCCCCCACAGTCCCCTGAACCTGCAGGTCTTGTATCCCCTGCAAGACTCATCTGACCCCAGTACTCTGGCCAGCAGACGCCTGTCACTCTCTTGAACTTTTAGGAACTTTTAGGACACAGAGGACCAAGCAGTAATATGGGGCAGAGCCGGAAGGACACAGGCCAGACATCTGCACATCCAAAAAGTTTCCACTGTCCCCACCGAATATGCAGCTCAAATCTGGGACACAACCCAACTGACCCTCCCCGCATGCAGGCTGAGGAGGCTCCTTTATAGGCCAGGCCATAAGAGGTATGGCAGTGAGCTCACGGACACAAGCCCTGCTGTCCAGCATGGTCTCACCCTCCCTCCTTCCTGCTCTCCTCTCAGCCCAAAGGAGCCTGGATTCTGAATCCAGCATACCTGGACTCCACTCCTGGATGCCAATCCACTCCTTGATTTACCCGCTTTTCTCTCCTTTCCTGGAAACCCACTCTCCCTGGAACTCAACTTCTGTGTGGTGAAATGGGGAAGATTGTATTGATGTTAGAACATTTTGTTTTCAAAATCAGTGATGTAAAAATGGACAGTCTTATGAATTAAAAAGATATCAAAAGGACTTAGTGAGTGGGTGCTGAGCTGGAGTCTCTTGTCTGTCCTCTGCAGAACTCTAAGGAATGGGGCTCTGCAAAACTGTGATGTGTATGATGTGAAATTGCACATCCAGATCTGAATTCCCGACTTCCCTGTTTCATACAAATCACCTATAAGGCTCATGTAGAAATCCTCGTTTCCCAGGCTGCTAGTGCTATGGGTGTTACAGAAACAGCAGTGGTAGAGATGACAGAAATAGTGCTAAAGAATATTTAGGTGCACATGTGAACATTTGTGCTAGAAGCACCACCTGTTCCAGGGTGACCCAGTGGCACTCACTGGAATGTAGGCAGCATGAGACATGATTCCTAAATGGAGAGAAGTGTTAGAAATAAGATCTCATTCAAATTAAAACCACATTGAGATACCACCTTACACCAGTTAGAATGGCCAAAATTAGCAAGACAGGAAACAACGTGTGTTGGAGAGGATGTGGAGAAAGGGGAACCCTTTTACACTCTTGGTGGGAATGCAAGTTGGTGCAGGCATTTTGGAGAACAGTGTGGAGATCCCTCAAGAAAGTAAAAATAGAGCTTCCCTATGACCCTGCAATTGCACTACTGAGTATTTACCCCCAAAGATACAGATGTAGTGAAAAGTAGGGCCATCTGTACCCCAATGTTTATAGCAGCAATAGCCATGGTCACCAAACTGTGGAAAGAACCAAGATGCCCTTCAACAGATGAATGGATAAGGAAGATGTGGTCCATATACACTACGGAGTATTATGCCTCCATCAGGAAGGATGAATACCCAACTTTTGTAGCAACGTGGATGGGACTGGAAGAGATTATGCTGAGTGAAATAAGCCAAGCAGAGAGAGTCAATTATCATATAGTTTCACTTATTTGTGGAGCATAACAAATAACATGGAGGACATGGGGATATGGAGAGAAGGGAGTTGAGGGAAATTGGAAGGGGAGGTGAACCATGAGAGACTATGGACTCTGAAAAACAACCTGAGGGTTTTGAAGGGGCGGGGGGTGGGAGGTTGGGGGAGCCAGGTGGTGGGTATTAAGGAGGGCACATATTGCATGGAGCACTGGGTGTGGTGCAAAAACAATGAATACTGTTAAGAAATTAAAAAAAAAAAGAAAAGAAATAAGATCTCACAGAGATTTCCTGGACTTTCCAAATGCAGGACAATTTAACATGTTCTCATTCTGTTGGAAGAACACAGTAAGGGAGGCCCAGGACAAGTACAGGAATCTCACTGCCCTGCCTCCTACACTGTGTTATGGTCTTTCTGTGCTGGGCTAGACAGACCAGAGGGTGCTAGTTGCCTGAGGGAGGCTAACCATCTGATCCACATACTTTCTCTTGTGACAGTTGTTGTGGGGTGACCTGATGGAAGGATGCAGCTGGTCTGTGTCCTCCTCCTCCACCAGCATGGGGCAGCAGAGCTGCATCAGCATCAGAACAGGGGCTGGGACTGCCCAGGTAGAGCATTTCAGGGACATCAGCCCTGGGGGGCACCAGGGTCTAAGGTTCAGTATCAGAAGGAAGTAGTGATGATCCATCAATATCTCCTCAAGCTGCTGGGACAATCCTCTAATGGTCAGACTCGCACATTGTCAACCAGGACACTGATGGGAGTCCTGACAGTGTAAGTACCTCAACTGGGAAATTCCAGTCCCTGTCTCTCCACCTGAAGTCCCAGGGAGCTGAGCCTTCTGTCCTGAACACATCCAGAGATGCCCTGATCCCTCACCCTCTGCCTCTCCTACTCTTCCTCCGGGCAGTCTCTGACACAGGGCTGCAGCTTCCATGCTCACAAGTATCTCAAGGGGCGGGCGGTGGGGCACTTAGAGTGTCTTGTCCCTGGAAGGAACATCTGCAGCCTCTTCGTGAGACTGTCTCCAGAGTGAAGTGATTCCCATGGTCTCAGGACACATCTCTGATCTCTTGGTGTCCTTGCTCCAGTGACAGAATCTGGTACCCAGAAGGGACCACTAACTACCCAGTCCCCAGAGCTCATGCTGTGTGCAAAGATGTGACCCTGGGGACTCTCACAAAGACATAGAGCTTGAAGTGAGTCCCTCAGTCAGGGACAATTCTGACACTTTTCAAAGTTTACATGAAACATGGAAGAAAAGAACAGGAAATGAATCAATGTGTTGACAATGTCAATCACTTGTCCACTGTGAGATGAGGGGAGTCATAGAGACAGAAGCATCAGATGGAAGTAGACTAGGAGTTGTGATGAATCGCCAACAGCGGGTGAATGTATAACAAGTAAATTCCCACATGCACCATGATGAAGAAGTCTCAATCAAAGAATGAAAGAGTTTTCCATTCTGATGACATACTGAAGATGGGACCAGCATTCGGCTGGGAGACAAAGAGGGGGACATGAAGCAGGAGGGGTAGAGGCTGAGGCCACAGAATACCCTTCCCTGAATCACATGTTGTCTGTAGCTCTGGAAGGGCCCAGCTCAGTCCCATGGCCTGGCTCCTGTAAGGCCTCCTTGGTGCTGACTCAGCAGCCCTGTGCTCAGTGATCCTGGGACAGATGGCCATGGTCACACATCAGGAAGACATTACAGAAATCTTTAGTGTACATTGGTACCAGCAGAAACCAGGACAAGACCCTGCTGGTCATATATGCCAATAGCAAGCATTGCTCACGGATTCCTGAACGATTCTCCAGCTCCACCCTAGATGACACAATCACTGTAAACACCAGCAGGACAAGGCTAAACTCCTAGGATGAGGCTAAATTTTACTGTCAGGTGAGAGACACTGGCACTAATGTTCATGCTGACAGAGAGAGACAGGGATGTGAGACACACATCGATTCCCCATCTGAGTCACACTCCCCTTCACCCTAGGAGGACTCTAGACAAAGCACAGCATATCTGGACCAGGGCCCCAGATCTGAGATTCCAAGCCCTCTTTCCCAACCTGGCCCTCCAGGCAGGCTCTGCACTGTGTGGATCAGGAGTGCATGTGCAGGAGACAGGATGAAGCTGTCGTGTTTTCTTGGCTAGAGTACTTGTTGAGGGATTGATCAGGCTGGAAGTACAGACAAAAAGACATCCATGGAGATACAAGAAGCTCAAAGTGACAAGGGGGAGTATCAGCTTTCAGTTGAATAGAATCATTGTTGTGTCACTGAGTGAAGAAGTTCTCTTAAAACTAAGACGTCCAGGGAAGTGGAGTGTAGGGTCATGATGGCAGAGTCATAAACTTGAAGCAGGTCACTGGGAATATCAGAGAGTGGGGGTGTTCCTAATTACACCTTTAGATTCCTGGACCTATGAATGCTAGCTATGGAAGAAAAAGTACCACATATTGGAAACAGAGAAAGCGCAAGTATCACCTCCTGAAAACTGTTGCCTCACATGTTTTGTCCTGTGCCTGGTATAGTAACTGAGTTTTCAAGAGGTTATTAGTCTGTTCATCCAAGCCAGTTGTTTCAAATGGCGGGGAAGATGGTAGAACTAGCCAGATCCATGGGGTTTGACACACTGCAGCCCTTTTCTTTCTTTCCTTTTTTTTTTTTTTTTTGGTTTTTGATATAATGTTCAATGATTCATTAGTTGCATATAAACACCAAGTGCTCATCATGTTGGATGCCCTCCTTAGTGCCCATCACCCAGTTACCTCATCCACTCACCCAACTCCTTTCCACAACCCTCAGTTTGTTTGTTTGTTTTCCTGGAGTCAACTGTCTCCTATGTTATGTCTCCCTCTCTCATTTCTCCCCATTCAGTTTTCCCTCCTTTATCCTCTTGTCCTCTTCACTAATCCTTATATTCTACATACAAGTGCAACAAAATGATAATTATCTTACTCTGCTTGTTATATTTCACTTAGCATAATACACTCCAGTTCCATCCATGTCGATGTAAATGGTAGATAAACTTTTTTTTTTTTCTGGTGGCTGAATAATTTTCCATTGGATATATGAACCACATCTTCTTTATCCATTCATCTGTTGAAGGACATCCAGCTCCTTCCACAGTTTGGCTATTGTGGACATTGTTGCTATGAACATTGGGGTACATGTGCTCCTTCTTTTCCTTATATCTATATCTTTGTGGTAAATACCTAGTAATTCAATTACTGGACCATAGAGTAATTCAATTACTCTATTTTTTACATCTTGAGGAACATCCATACTGTTTTCCAGAGAGACTACACAAGCTTACATTCCCACCAACAGAATAGAAAGGTTCCCCTCTCTTCACATCCTCACCCAAATTTTTGTTCTCTGTCCTGTTAATTTTACCCATTCTAACTGATGTAAGGTGGTAACTCATTGTGGTTTTGATTTGTATTTCCCTGACAGCAAATGATGTGGGGCACTTTTTCATATGACTGTTAGTCATTTGGGTCTCTTCTTTGGAGAAGTGTCTAATGCCTATTTATTGACTGCATTGTTTCTTTTTACAGTGTTCACCTTGACACATTTTTATAGATCTGAGATACCAGCCCTTTATCTGGTATGTCATTTGCAAATATCTTCTCCCACTCTGTAGGTTGCCTTTTATTTTTCTTGACTCTTTCCTTTGCTGTGCAGAAGCTTTTTATTTTGATGAAGTCCCAATAGTTCATTTTTGGTTTTGTTTCCCTTGCCATTGGAAAAGTGTGTTGCCAGACGTTACTGTTTCCAAGGTCGAAGAGGATGCCTCCTCTGTTCTCCTCTAGGATTTTAATGGGTTCCTATCTCACGTTAAGGTCTTTCACCCATTTGAGTCTATTTTTGTGTATAATGTAAAGAAATGGTCCAGTTTCATTCTTCCGCATGTGGCTATCCAATTTTTCCAGGACCATTTACTGAAGAGACTGTATTTTGTCCATTGGGTATTCTCTCCTTAGTTGACCATAGAATTGAGGGTCCATTTATGGGCTCTCTATTCTGTTCCATTAATCAATGTGTCTGTTTTTGTGCCAGTATCATGCTGTCCTGATTATCACAGCTTTGTAGTATAGCCTGAAGTCCAGATGTGTAATGCCACCAGATTTTATTTTATTTTTCTTTAATTCTTTTTTTTTCCAGTGTTCCAAGATTCTTTGTTCATGTACCAGATCCATTGCTCCATGAAATATGTGCCCTCCTTGATACCCACGACCAGGATCACCCATCTCCCATCCCCTCTCCCCTAAAGCCCTCAGTTTGTTTTTCAGAGGCCACAGTCTCTCATGGCTCATCTCCCCCTCCAAATTGTGGAAAGAGCCAAAATCCCCTTCAACAGGTGAATGGATAAAGAAGATATGGTCCATATATACAATGGGATATACTCATATTTGACTTCTTTTCCAACATTACTCTTGTGATTTGGGGTCTTTTCTGGTTCACTACAAATTTTAAGATTGTTTGCTCCAGCTCTGTGAAAAAAGTTGATGGTATTTTGATAGGGATTGCATTGAATGTGTAGATTGCTGTGGGCAGCATAGACATTTTAACAATGTTTATTCTTCCAATCCCTGAGCATGAAATGTTTTCCCATTTATTTGTGTCTTCCTCAATTTATTTCATAAATATTCTGTAGTTATTAGTGTATGGATCTTTTACCTCTTTGGTTAGGTTTATTCCCAGGTATCTTATGGGTTTGGGTGCAGTTGTAAATGGGATTGACTCCCTAATTTCTCTTTCTTCTGTCTCATTATTAGTGTATAGAAATGCAATTGATTTCTGTTGATTGATCTTCTATCCTCCTACATGGCTGAAATGCTGTGTAAGCTCTTGCAATTTGGGCTTGGAGTCCTTTGAATTTTCAACATAGGTATCATGTCATCTGCAGAGAGAGAGAGAGTTTGACCTCTTATTTGCAAATTTGAATGACTTTTATTTCTATTTGGTGTCTGATAACTGAGGCTAGGACTTTTAGTAATATGTAGAATAATAATGGTGAGAGTGGGCATCCCTGTCCTGTTCTTGACCTTCAGGGAAAAGCTGTCAGTTTTTCATTTCATAACATTTGAGAATGTTATACTCAAATTTAGAATGTTATTCACTGTGGTCTCTTCATAAATGGCTTTTATGATATTATGGTATGTTCCCTCTATCCCTATACTTTGAAGATTTTAATTAAAAAAAAAAAAGGATGGTGTATTTTTTCAAATGCTTAGTCTGCATCAATTGAGAGGATCATATGGTTCTGGTCTTTTATGTCATTAATATGTTTTATAATGTTGTTTGATTTGTGGATGTTGAACCACCCTTGCATCCCCAGAATAAATCCTACCAGGTCATGGTGAATAATCCTTTTAATGTACTATTGGATCCTATTGGCTATGCTCTTGGTGGATATTTTGGCATCCATGTTCATCAGGAATATTGGTCTCTAATTCTTTTTGGTTGGGTCTTTGTCTGGTTTTGAGATCAAGGTGATGCTGACCTCGTAGAACAAGTTTGGAAGTTTTCCTTTCATTTCTATTTTTTGAAAGAGCTTACTAAGAATAGGTATTATTTCTTCTTTAAATGTTTGATAGAATTCCTCTGAGAAGCCATCTGGCCCTGGACTCATTTTTCTGGAGGTTTTGGATTACTGCTTCAATTTCCTTGCTGGTTATTGATCTGTTCAGACTTCCTAGTTCTTCCTGTTTCAGTCTTGGTACTTTATAACTTCCCAGGAATGTGTTTATTTCTTCCATATTGCTTAATTTGTTGGCATAGGTTGCTTCTAATATGTACTAAGAATTGTCTCTATTTCCTTGGTATTAGTTTTGATATCTGCCCCTTTGTTCATGACTTTATTAATTTGGGTACTTTCTCTTTTCTTTTGGGTAAGTCTGGCCAGACTTATCAATCTTATTACATCCTTCAAAGAACCAGCTTCATGTTTTCTTGATCTGTTCTACTGTTCTTCTAGTTTCTCATTCATTGATTTCTGCTCTAATCTTTATTATTTCTCATATCTTGCTTGATTTACACTTTTTTATGTTCTTTCTCCAGGTCCTTTAGAGGTAAGTTTAGCTTATGCATGTGGGATTTTTCTAATTTCTTGAGAGAGGCTTGGGTGGCTGTGTACTTCCCCCTTAGGACCACATTGGCAGTATCTCATAGATTTTGGACCAACGTGTTTTCATTCTCATTGCTTTCCATTAATTGTTTTAAGTTCTTCATTGATTTTCTGGTTTAACTCTTCATTCTTTAGCAGGATGCTCTTTAACTTCCAAGTGTTTGAGTTGATTCCAAAGTTCTTCTTGTGACTGAGTTCCATTTCAAACTGTTGTCTGAAAATACGCAAGGAATGTTCCCAATTTTTAGTACTGGTTGAGATCTGATTTGTGACACAGTATGTGATCTATTTTGGAGAAAGATCCATGTGCACTCGAGAAGAAGGAGTTTTCTGTTTATTTAGGGTAGAATGTTCTGTTTGTATCTACAAAGTCCACCTAGTCCAATGTGTCATTCAAAATTCTTGCTTCTTTGTTGATCTTCTACTTAGATGATCTGTGCATTGCTGTGAGTGGGGTGTTGAAGTCGCCTACTATTAATGTATTATTATCGACGTGTTTCTTTTGCTTTTTAATTGATTCATATAATTGGTTGCACCCATGTTAGGGGCATAGATATTTACAGTTGTTAGATCTTCTTATTGGATAGACCATTTAAGTATGATATAGTTTCCCTCTACATCTCTTACTACAGTTTTTGGTTTAAAATCGAATTTGTCTGGGTGGCTCAGAATGTTAAGCATCTGCTTTCAGCTCAGGTCATGATCCATGTGTCCTGGGATCCCCCGCACTGGGATCCTGGCTCAGCATGGAGTCTGCTTCTCCCTCTCCCTGTGTCTCCCCTCTTCTCATGCTCTCTCTCTGTATCTCTCTGTCTCAAATAAATAAATAAAATCTTTTTTAAAAATTGTAAAATCGGGGCACCTGGATGGCTCAATGGGTTAAAGCCTCTGCCTTCAGCTCAGGTCATGATCTCAGGGTCCTGGGATCGAGCCCCACATCGGGCTCTCTGCTCAGTGGGGAGCCTGCTTCCTCCTCTCTCTCTCTGCCTGCCTCTCTGCCTACTTGTGATTTGTCAAACAAATAAATAAAAATCTTTTAAAAAATTGTAAAATCTACTTGACTTATTTCACTTAAGCAGAGAAAGTCAATTATCTTATGGTTTCACTTACTTGTGAAACATAAGGAATAGCATGGAAGGCATAAGAAGGGAGGGAAAAATGAAAGGGGAAAGCAGAGGAGGAGAACAACCATGAGACACTGTGGACTCTGAGAAACAAACTGAGGGTTTTAGCGGGGAGCGGGGTGGGGGGATGGGTTGGCCCAGTGATGGGGATTAGTCAGGGCATGTATGCATGGAGCAGTGGGTGTTATATGTAAACAATGAATCTTGGAACACTACATCAAAAACTAAATATGGCATGGAGCACTGGGTGTGGTGCATAAACAATAAATCTTGGAACACTGAAAGAAAATAAATTAATATGTTAAAAAAACTAATGATATACTATATGGTGAAAAACATAACATAATAAAAAAGCAAGAATTGTAATAATGGCTGTTATTAACAAAAAGGGGATCCAAGAATACTTTGTAATAATATTTAAAAATTGTAAAATCTAATTTGTTTAATATGAGGATTGGTACCCCAGCTTTCTTTTGAGGTCTATTAGCATGGTAAATATTTCTCCATCTGCTCACTTACAATCTTGAGGTGTCTTTAGGTTCAAAATGGGTCTCTTGTAGACAGTATATGGATTAGTTCTGCTTTTTTTATACAATCTGATACCCTATGTCTTTTCATGGGAAAATTCAGCCCATTTACATTCAGAGTAACTATTGAAAGATAAGAATTTAGAGCCATCATGTTGCGTGCAAAGTCCCTGTCTCTGTATCTTGTCTCTGCTATATTTTGGTCTATGTTATTCTTCAGGTGTCTTTTCACTTACAGAACGCCCTTAATATTTCTTATAAGGCTGGCTTGGTGGTCACATATTCTTTGTTTCTCTGTCCTGGAAACTCTTTATCTCTCTTTCCATTCTGAATGATAGCCTTGCTGGATAAAGTGTTCTTAGCTGCATGTTCTTTTCATCTAGTACCTGGAATCTTACCAGTGTTTCCTGGCCTTCCAGGTTTCTGTGGACAGGTCTGATGTTATTCTGATGTTCCTCCCTCCACATCTAAGAGATCTCTTCTCCCTAGCTGCTCTCAGGTTAGCTTCTTTGGCTCTAAGATTTGTAAGCGTCACTATTTTATGTCAGATCTATTTTTATTGATTTTTAAAGTGGTCCTCTCTGCCTCTTGGATGTGATTGCTTGTTTCCTTCCCCAGATTCAGAAAGTTCTCAGCCATTATTTGCTGAAACATACATTCTAGCCCTCTCTTTCTCTACCCCTTCTTGGATCTAGATGATTCTGACATTGGTTCTTCTGAGTGCATCATTATGTTCTTGATGCCTTCTTCATGGGTTATTAGTTGTTGTTGTTGTTTTTTCCCTCAACTTTCTTTCCATCTGCCCGTCCTCTAGATCATGTATTCTCTCCTCTGACCCACTGACACTAACTGTTAGAGCATCCAATTTAGACTGCATCTCATTCATAACATTTTTAAGTTCAGCCTAATTAGATCTCATTTCCACCCTTAGAGATGCTTTTTCTGAAGCCTACCTCTTGACTTTATAATTACTATCCTGAATTATATCTCTGACAACTTGCTTATATCCATATTGATTAGCTCTGTGGCAGAGCATAGTTTCTCTGGTTCTTTTCTTTGCTATGCATTCCTCCTCCTAATCATTCTGTCCAGCAAAGGATGGGTGAGTGAATAAACATAGTCCATATATGGACCATGACCCAAGCAAAATGCACCCTAGAAAATATCCAAAATGGTTGAAAGCCACCACAGACATGGAAACAAAGCTAAACTGAAATAATAAAAAGAAGGGGGAAGGGAGATTATAATATCATACGGGGGACAAAGCAGGGTGATATGCTTGTTTCTGTTTGAATTCTGGTCTCTGTGTTAGAAGACATTATTTCCCAAAATTGTGAAGGAAGCAGAACTTTATGTGTGTGTGTGTGTGTGTACATATATGTGTATATATACACACACATATATAAACATATATGTATATATACATATACATATATACACACATATATACACATATATATACACATACACAAATACAAATATATACACACAAAAATATATTGTAAAATAACTATATTGTATATAAATATAATTGAATATATATAATTGAATAGAGTGAAAAAAGGATTAGCATGAGGCATAAATCCATAAAATGTAGATGTGAAATAAATAAATGTTCAAAAGTGATATAAATCATAATTTGGAAAATAAAAATCTATTTGAAATGGGAAGAAGATTAAAAAAAAGGAAAATGTACTATTGCATCAATATGAATTAAATATAAAAATATGAAAAATTTTACATTATTTTTTATGCTATGTCTTTGAAATCTGGTGAGTTCCCCAGAACTACAGCACATATCTATTGGGACATTCCACACATAATGGTCCACATGTATGCATGGCCTGTGTCACCAAATTGGGCAGAGCAGGTTAAATGCATAAGGTTTCCTTAGGGTAACTCTCCCTACAGTATAGACTCTCAGCCAGCAGGCTGCTTTTCATTGGGAAACACTGACTACAACACCATGAAGATCTGAGCACCCTTCAGAATGGACCCAGGAAAGATATACACTGAAATAAAGAGATGGTTATGATAGGAGGAGCCTGAGAGGCTTGGGATGAGGAGATAGGGAGCATGGTGAGGGGATGTGACAGGGAGGGGATTGGAGGGGTAGGTTCTGGGACGTCTCCTGGATTGGAAATTTTACTTGCCACTGTCTTGGTAAAAGAGAAATGAGAAAATATATATATTTTTTGGTATATATTTTATTTTTTTATAAACATATAATATATTTTTATCCCCAGGGGTACAGGTCTGTGAATCGCCAGGTTTACACACTTCACAGCACTCACCATAGCACATACCATACCCAGTGTCCATAACCCCACTCCCCTTTTCCCAACCCCCCTCCCCCCAGAAACCCTCAGTTTGTTTTGTGAGATTAAGAGTCACTTATGGTTTGTCTCCTTCCCAATCCCATCTTGTTTCATTTATTCTTCTCCTACCTCCTTAAACCCCATGTTGCATCTCCACTTCCTCATATCAGGGAGATCATATGATAGTTGTCTTTCTCTGATTGACTTATTTCACTAAGCATGATACCCTCTAGTTCCATCCACATCGTCACAAATGGCAACATTTCATTTCTTTTGATGGCTGCATAGTATTCCATTGTGTATATATACCACATCTTCTTTATCCATTCATCTGTTGATGGACATCTAGGTTCTTTCCATAGTTTGGG
>NW_019154208.1:203022-242099 GCF_002288905.1 Enhydra lutris kenyoni | reverse complement strand
GGGTTCTTTCCAAATTTCCTCTTGTGATTGAGTTCTAGCTTCAGAGCATTGTGGTCTGAAAATATGCAGGGAATGATCCCAAACTTTTGATACCGGTTGAGACCTGATTTAGGACCAAGAATGTGATCTCTTCTGTAGATTGTTCCATGTGCACTAGAGAAGAATGTGTATTCTGTTGCTTTGGGATGAAATGTTCTGAATATATCTGTGATGTCCATCTGGTCCAGTGTGTCATTTAAGGCCTTTATTTCCTTATTGATCTTTTGCTTGGATGATCTGTCCATTTCAGTGAGGGGAGTGTTAATGTCCCCTACTATTATTGTATTATTGTTGATGTGTTTCTTTGATTTTGTTATTAATTGGTTTATATAGTTGGCTGCTCCCACATTAGGGGCATAGATATTTAAAATTGTTAGATCTTCTTGTTGGACAGATCCTTTGAGTATGATATAGTGTCCTTTCTCATCTCTTATTATAGTCTTTGGCTTGAAATCTAATTGATCTGATATAAGGATTGCCACTCCTGCTTTCTTCTGATGTCCATTAGCATGGTAAATTCTTTTCCACCCCCTCACCTTAAGTCTGGAGGTGTCTTCAGGCTTAAAATGAGTTTTTGAAGGCAACATATAGATGGGTTTTGTTTTTTTATCCATTCTGATACCCTGTGTCTTTTGATTGGGGCATTTAGCCCATTAACATTCAGCGTAACTATTGAGAGATATGAATTTAGTGCCATCGTATTGCCTGTAAGGTGACTGTTATTGTATATTGTCTCTGTTTCTTTCTGATCTACTACTTTTAGGGTCTCTCTTTGCTTAGAGGACCCCTTTCAATATTTCCTGTAGAGCTGGTTTGGTGTTTGCAAATTCTTTCAGTTTTTGTTTGTCCTGGAAGCTTTTAATCCCTCCTTCTATTTTCAATGATAGCCTAGCTGGATATAGTATTCTTGGCTGCATGTTTTTCTCGTTTAGTGCTCTGAATATATCATGCCAGCTCTTTCTGGCCTGCCAGGTCTCTGTGGATAAGTCTGCTGCCAATCTAATATTTTTACCATTGTACGTTACAGACTTCTTTTCCCGGGCTGCTTTCAGGATCTTCTCTTTTTCACCAAGACTTGTAAATTTTACTATTAGGTGACAGGGTGTGGACCTATTCTTATTGATCTTGAGGGGGGTTCTCTGAACCTCCTGGATTTTGATGCTTGTTCCCTTTGCCATATTGGGGAAATTCTCTCCAATAATTCTCTCCAATATACCTTCTGCTCCCCTCTCTCTTTCTTCTTCTTCTGGAATCCCAATTATTCTAATGTTGTTTCATCTTATGGTGTCACTTATCTCTCGAATTCTCCCCTCGTGGTCCAGTAGCTGTTTGTCCCTCTTTTGCTCAGCTTCTTTATTCTCTGTCATTTGGTCTTCTATATCGCTAATTCTTTCTTCTGCCTCATTTATCCTAGCAGTGAGGGCCTCCATTTTTTATTGTACCTTATTAATAGCTTTTTTTTATTTCAACTTGGTTAGATTTTAGTTCTTTTATTTCTCCAGAAACAGCTTTTATATCTCCCAAGAGCATTTCTCTAATATCTTCTATGCCTTTTTCAAGCCCGGCTAGAATTGAGAATTGTCATTCTGAACTCTAGATCTGACATATTTTCAATGTCTGTATTGATTAGGTCCCTAGCCTTTGGTACTGCCTCTTGTTCTTTTTTTTTTTTTTTTTTTTTTGTGGTAAATTTTTCCGCCTTGTCATTTTGTCCAGATAAGAGTATATGAAGGAGCAAGTAAAATACTAAAAGGGTGGCAAAGACCTCAGGAAAATATGCTTTAACCAAATCAGAAGAGATCCCAAATCGTGAGGGTGGAGAAAGGGGATAAAAAGAGGTTCAGAAAGAAAAAAAAAAAAAGAAAGAAAGAAAGAAACAATTAAAAAAAGAAAACGAATAAAGAAAAACTATAAAACAGAAAAGAATATATATATATGTATATATATATATATATATATATGATAAACTAGTTAAAAACGTTAAAAAAGAAAAGGGTAAAAGTTAAAAAAAAAATTAGCAGAAGAAGAGAAAAAAAATTGAAAAAGAAAAAAATAAATTAACTGCAAGACTAAAGAATCATGGGGAGAAAGCCACGAGTTCCGTGCTTTGCTTTCTCCTCCTCTGGTTTCCGGTGCTCTCCTTGGTATTGAAACTGCACTCCTTGGTAGGTGAACTTGGTCCTGGCTTGATTTCTTGTTGATCTTCTAGGGGAGGGGCCTGTTGTAGTGATTCTCAAGTGTCTTTGCCCCAGGCGGAATTACACTGCCCTTACCAGGGGCTGGGCTGAGTAATCTGCTCCAGTTTGCTTTTGGGAGCTTTTGTTCTCTGAGCGCTTTCCGTAGAGTTCCGGAGGACGGGAATGAAAATGGTGGCCTCCCGGTCTCCAGCCCGGAGGAGCAGAGAGCTTGGGGCCCCACTCCTCAGTGCGCCCTCAGAGAACAGCGCCTATTTACTCCAGTCTGCCTGGCCTCTCGCCGCGCTCCGAGCTCACTGAGCCTGTGACCGGTTCAAGGTAACCCCGAGCTGTGAGCTCACTCCTCAGCTATGTCTCTGTAGCCGGCTTCCCCGTTCTAATATCTGCAAGCTCTGTGACACTCAGCCACCCCTGATCCTTCTGTGACCCTGCGGGACCTGAGGCAACGCTGATCCCGTGTGGGCTTCACCCTGGTTTAGCCTCTGGAGCGATGTCCCTCAGCGGACAGACTTTTAAAAGTCCTGATTTTGTGCTCCATTGCTCCGCCGCTTGCCGGGAGCTGGCCCCTCCCCTTACAGTCTGTCTTCCCGTCGCTTTGGATTCACTTCTCCACCAGTCCTACCTTTCAGAAAGTGGTTGCTTTTCTGTTTCTAGAATTGCTGTTCTTCTTCTCTTCGATCTCCCATTGGATTTGTGGGTGTTTGCAATCTTTAGATAAGCTATCTAGCTGATCTACTGTTGCCTGATGTAGTCTCAGCCTGCTACTTCTCCACCATCTTGACTCCTCCTTGAGAAAATATTTTAATCCCTCAATGTTAAATTAATCATTTAAAAACTTAGATTCTTTTGTTTAAAATGAAAAGTTGAGCATATGGCTACTGTTTTTATTATGTCTCATTCAGTGGAGCACATACACACCAAGGGTATAGCACCTACTGAGGGCTCAGAAGTAGTCATTTTGTTAAACTAGCAATACATGTAGGGTGACATTCAGCCTAGGGGGCCCAAGGGGGCACTGTGGGTCTTGTATTGGGACCCCAATAAGTCCAAATCCCCTGGGCTGTGCTCAAGTGCAAAGGGTATGACTGATATTTCCGTTGATGATACTTGTGTTATGTAAAATCAACTCTCCATTCTAGAAACCCACACCTGGTCCTTCTTCTGACATCAGGAAATTACCAGCATGAGGTCCTTAACCTCAGAGCTCAGACAAGAGCTCAGACACACTGAAGAATGGAAAGTAGATTTGCATCTGATGCCCCTCCTTCCTTGAGCTGCAACAACACAGGATAAGATGGGAGTTTGTGGAGTTCAGTCCCAGAAGGACTAGCTCAGAGCAGAGGTCTGTGAAGTTCCCCCTGCCACCATGGACTGGGTTCCCTTCTACATCATGCCCTTTATTTTCTCTACAGGTCAGGATTCTACCTCTTTGACATTTCCCTCAAGCACAGTACCCAGGGATCCCTGTCCAGTGTCCAGTACATTCAGCATCATTCTTGTGTTTTGTGTTTCCAGGCTTCTGTTCTCTGCCTGTGCTGACCCAGCCTTCATCTGCATCTGCCTCCCTGGGAGCCTCAGTCAAGCTCACCTGCACACTGAGCAGTGAGCACAGCAATTATTTGGTTCACTGGTATCAAGAGCGACCAGGGAAGGCTCCCCTGTATATGATGTTAGTTAGAAGAGATGGAAGCCACAGCAAGGGGGATGGGATCCCCAACCGCCTCTCAGGCTCCAGCTCTGGAGTTGACCGCTATTTAACCATCTCCAACATCCAGTCTGAAGATGAGGCTGAGTATTACTGTGGTGCAGACTATGAAATTGGTGGTCAATACGGTTAAGCCACAGTGATACATGCAAAGGGGAAATGAGGCCCAAACCTCCCCCCATTCTCCATGGGGCCTCGGGTAGCACTGCTGTCTGTCCTTCTCCAGGGTCCTGAGACCTTTGATGCTTCTTGCAAACTCTGTAATTTTATACCTCTACCACAAAACACCACTATGGAGAGAGAGATGCAGGTTATACTTTAGGTCATTTTGACAACAGAACATTCTCTTTCCTCTGCCATAGTTCTGGGAAAGACCAGGCCATCCCAGACAGGAAAATGACCTTGAGAGAGTAGTTTGTCTGAGATAACCTTATGAGCCATTAGACGCTGTGCATCCATTATGGATCTCTGCTCAGGGAATGGACAGAGATCTCTGGGTTCTAGAAGTTAAAAGGTGCTGTGTTCAGTGAATATCACACTTTAGTTCATCATAAGGTATAATGGCACCCTTGCTAGTGTTGAGTGTTCAAAAGGAAACATTTGGTCCCCAAGAGAAGCAGGGCAGAGAGCTTTAAACCCATGGTGGGTGCAGAGCTGGGATCTAGTAGGGAAACTGTATAAGTTAGGAAGTCTGTGGCAGGACCAACATGGAGATGGCTTGGGTTTCTCCATCTGTAGTTGATTCTCAACTTATGGTGCTAAGAATGGTGTCTACCGGACTTTTCCAGGTTCTGCCCAGGACTACTCTACTGGTTCAATAGCAGGACATGGTGAAGAAGGAGCATAGAAGTGATAAATATATTGACTCCCTGAATATCATCTCTGTCAGTGATTCACCTCAAATGTATATGGTCAGAGCAGGACAAACAGACTGGACTTGTTTGATTTCCTACATAGTTTTTAAGCATATGAAAAACAAGCATCTTGCACATACACACCCACAATTTTGTGTTAACACTGAGCAGCCATATTAATCAAGGCAACGCTAGGTCCTGGGCACTGATGTGATCAGGGTTGGAAGGGATTTTGATGCTAGATCCCAGAAAGTCAGGTTGGGTTCCCCTAACAATCTCTGAGATGGAAAGTCCAGGAGATGCCCATAGCCTGAGCAACTCCCAAGTGTGAGATGGAAAGTCCAGGAGATGCCCATAGCCTGAGCAACTCCCAAGTGTGTAGAGAAGGTGGCTGTTCTTCTGGAGAAGGAGCAGTCAAGGGTGTAGAAAGAGTGGAAGGAGGAGTGAACATGAGGTCTGTCCTGCAGTTACTTCTTTCATCTTCCTTCCTTCTTCCCTTTCCCCCATTTCTCCCACTATCAATGTTCTTACTCTCAATTTCTTTCCACAGAGATGTCTGGAATACTTCCCTTTAGTCATATTATACTCAAATCTTTATCTTATACTGTGTGTTCTTTTTTCCTGTATTCTACCCACAAATTTGTCCTGTCTTAGAATATGTGTGTTTGTGCACTGATATTCATTTCTTTAGTGACTTCTGAACCTGACTTTCTTTTCAGGTGCTTATTTGTTATCTTTTCAGGTGTCTTGTTTGGTGAAGTGTTAAATTAAATATTCAATAACCTTTTTGATACATACACCTGTGTTTTTCCTTTGCTTTTCTATTTTTTTAAATTTTTTTAAAATTGTAGTTTAGTTTAGTCTAGTTTATTCTTTTTTTATTTTTATTTTCTAATATTCACATAGAGTTAAATTTCAAGGTAATCCCCTTTACCCAATCAATGCTACCCCTATAGGTAAACCAATTTTTAATCCCACTTTATCTTAGGAAAGTTGAGTCCTTTAACAAAGATACCAAGATACATCCAGGAAGAATCGAAATAATCTTCCGCGCCCACACTGAGAATTTATAACCACTCTCCCATCTTTTTCTTCCACCAGTGTTTCTGTGTATTTGTGTTTGTCCTGATAGTATATAAATCTTATACTTGGGGTTCTTTTTGACGAGGTTCTTCCTTTTTTTTTGCATATATATATATTTTTTTCTCTTGTCATATACTTTTATCAGTCTTTTTGTTTGTCTGTTATCATTTGTATACTTCATAAATCTTACCAGGGGGCCCATTTGGGCTGAACCTTCTATTTTATCTTCCCTATTTTTCCTGTCTCTCTCTCTCTCTCTCTCTCTCTCTCTCTTTCTTCTTTTTCTTTTCTTTTTTCTCTCATTTGGGTGGGGAATCTTGATTGCTCAGAAGCATTCCAGGGTGCACCTTGACTGCACCACAGTCGATACATCCAGCTATATCTGTTCAGTCATCTCTCACCAAAATGACGAGGAGGAAGAATTCCCAACAGAAGAAAAATACAGAGATGGGCCTTCTACAACAGAGCTAATGGCTATTGACATAGTTGGAAAGGGAATTCAGGCTAATAATTATCCAGGCAATAGCTAGGTTGGAGAAAGCCATGGATGACCAAACGGAATTGATTAGGGCAGAACTGAAAGCCACCAGGGATGAGGTTCATAATGCTCTCAATGAGTTCCAATCGAATCTAAATTCTCTCAAAGCTAGGGTAACTGAGACAGAGGATTGAATTCGTGATCTGGAAGACAAACTGTTAGAGAGAAAGGATCAGGAGGAAGCCTGGAACAAACAGCTTAGAAGCCACGAAAACAGAATCAGGGAAATAAATGATGCCATGAAATGTGCCAATGTCAGAATTATTGGAATCCCTGAAGGGGAGGAGAAAGAAAGAAGTCTAGAATATATGGTGGAAGAAGTTGTCCATGAAAATTTTCCCAATCTCACGAATGGAACTAGTGTTCATGTACTAGAGGAAGAACGGTTTCCCCCCAAGATTATAGATTCTCAAAAGTCCTCAAGACACCTAATAGTAAGAATGAAGAATTGTAATTGTAGGCAGACCCTCTTGAAACCAGCTAGGACAAAGAAGCTTTTTACGTACAGAGGAAAGCCCATTAGAATAACATCAGACCTGTCCACAGAGACCTGGCAAGCCAGAAGGGGCTGGAAAGATATATTCAGGGCACTAAATGAGAAGAACAGGCAGCCAAGAATACTTTATCCAGCAAGACTGACATTCAAAATGGATGGAGAGATAAAGAGTTTCCAAGACTGGCAAGGCTTAAAAGAGTATGCGACCATCGAGCCAACACTGCAAGAAATATTAAGGAGGATTCTATAAAAGATGAAAAATCCTAAATATATCATTGAACAGAAATATAGAAACAATCTACAGAAAGAAAGACTTCAAAGGTAATACGATGTCAATAAAAACGTATATATCAATAATCACTCTCAATGTGAATGGCCTAAATGTACCTATAAAACGACACAGGGTTGCAGATTGGATAAAACAACAGGACCCATCCATATGTTGTCTACAAAAGACCCATTTTGAACCTAAAGATACACCCAGACTGAAAGTGAAGGGATGGAGAAGCATCTTTCATGCCAATGGGCCTCAAAAGAAGGCCGGGGTAGCGATTCTCATATCAGATAAATTAGATTTTAAACTAAAGACTGTAGTCAGATATACAGAAGGACACTACATAATTCTTAAAGAGACTATCCACCAAGATGATCTAACAATTTTAAATATCTACGCCCCCAATATGGGAGCAGCCAATTACATAAGAAAACCATTAATCAAGATAAAGAGTCATATTGATATGAATACATTAATAGTAGGAGATAGTAACATGCCTCTCTCAGTAATAGACAGATCATCCAAGCAGAAAATCAATAAAGAAACAAGAGCATTGAATGACACATTGGACCAGATGGACCTCAGAGATATATTCAGAACATTCCACCCTAAAACTACAGAATACTTATTCTTCTCAAGTACACATGGAACCTTATCCAAAATAGACGACATACTGGGTCACAAATCAGGACTCAATTGATACCAAAAGACTGAGATTATTCCCTGCATATTCTCAGATCACAATGCTTTGAAACTGGAGCTCAATCACAAGGAAAAGGTCAGAAATAACTCAAACACCTGGAAGCTAAAGACCACCTTGCTTAAGAATGCTTGGATCAACCAGGAGATCAAAGAAGAACTTAAACAATTCATGGAAACCAATGAGAATGAAGACACTTCGGTCCAAAACCTATGGGATACAGCAAAGGTGGTCCTAAGGGGGAAATACATAGCCATCCAAGCCTCCCTCAAAAAAATCAAAAAATCTAGAATACACCAGCTGTCTCTACATCTTAAAGAACTGGAGAATCAACAAAAAATCAAACCAACTCCACACATAAGAAGGAAAATAATCAAGATTAGAGCAGAGATCAATGAGGTAAAAACCAGAGATACAGTAGAACGTATCAATGAAACTAGAAACTGTTTTTTTTGAAGAATCAATAAGATCGATAAACCATTGGCCACACGAATCCAAAAAAAAAGAGAGAAAGCCCAAATTCATAAAATTATGAATGAAAAGAGAGAGATCACAACTAACACCAAGGAAATAGAAACAATCTTCAGAAGTTATTATCAACAGTTATATGCCAATAAGCTAAGCAACCTAGATGAAATGGATGCATTCCTGGAAAACTATAAACTCCCAAAATTGAACCAGGAAGACATTGACAACCTGAGTAGCCTGATATCTAGTAACGAGATTGAAGCAGTGATCAAAAACCTCCCAAAAAACAAGAGCCCAGGACCTGATGGATTCCCTGGGGAATTCTACCAAACCCTCAAAGAAGAAATAACACCTATTCTCCTGAAGCTGTTTCAGAAAATTGAACTAGAAGGAAAACTTCCAGACTCTTTTTATGAAGCCAGCATTACCCTGATCCCCAAACAGGCAAAGACCCTACCAAAAAGGAGAATTTCAGACCAATATCACTAATGAATATGGATGCAAAAATTCTCAACAAGATCCTAGCAATCATGATCCAACAGCACATTAAAAAATTATCCACCATGACAAAGTGAGATTCATCCCTGGGTTGCAAGGATGGTTCAACATTCACAAATCAATCAATGTGATAGAACAAATCAATAAGAGAAGAGAGAAGAACCACATGGTCCTCTCAATTGATGCAGAAAAAGAATTTGACAAAATCCAGCATCCATTCCTGATTAAAACGGTTCAAAGTATAGGGAGAGTGAACATTCCTGAACTTCATAAAATCTATCTATGAAAGACCCACAGCAAATATCATCCTCAATGGGAAAAAGCTTTCAGCCTTCCCATTGAGATCAGGAACACGACAAGGATGCCCACTCTCACCACTCTCGTTCAACATAGTATTAGAAGTCCTAGCAACAGCAATCAGAAAACAAAGAGAAATAAAAGGTATCCAAATTGGCAATGAAGAAGTCACACTCTCTCTTCACAGATGACATGATTCTTTATATGGAAAACCCAAAAGACTCCACCCCCAAACTACTAGAACTCATACAGCAATTCAGTAACCTGGCAGGATACAAAGTCAATGTACAGAAATCAGTTGCTTTCTTATACACTAACAATGAAAATACAGAAAGGGAAATTAGAGAATCGATTCCATTTACTATAGCACCAAGAACCATAAGATACCTGGGAATAAACCTAACCAAAGAGGTAAAGGATCTGTACTCGAGGAACTACAGGACACTCATGAAAGAAATTGAAGAAGACACAAAAAGATGGAAGACCATTCCATGCTCCTGGATCAGAAGAATAAACATTGTTAAAATGTCTATACTGCCTAGAGCAATCTATACTTTTAAAGCCATTCCGATCAAAATTCCACTCGTATTTTTCAAAGAGCTGGAGCAAATAATCCTAAAATTTGTATGGAATCAGAAGAGACCACGAATTGCTAAGGAAATGTTGAAAAACAAAAATAAAAATATAATGACAACCCCAAATTCTGACAAGGATATGCAAGTACAGAATCACTCATGCATGCCTGATGGGAATGTGAAATGGTACTATCTGTCTGGAAAAGACTTTGACAGCTTCTTGAAAAACTGAACTTGCTGGGGCTCCTGTGTGGCTCAGTCGGTTAAGCATCTGTCTTTGGCTCAGGTCATAATCTCCAGGTCCTGGGACTGAGCCCAACATCAAGCCCTCCCTCTTTCTCCCTCTGCCTTTCCTGACCACTCATTCTCTCTCAGTGTCTCTCTCAAATAAATAAACAAAATCTTAAAAATGACAACTGAACTTGCAAATACCATGCAACCTAGACATTGCACTCTTGTGCATCTATTTTAGAGAAATGAAAACGTACATTCACGGAAAAACCTGTGCACAGAATTTAACACCATTATGCATAATAGTCCCCAAAAGAGAACAATCTGTTTGTTTTCCCATGAGTAAGTGGTTAAACAGATTTTGGTGTAGTCAAGCCATGTTGAAATACTACTCAGCAATGAAAAGGAAGGAATATTTTAAAAATTATTTATTTATTTATTTATTTATTTATTTATTTATTTATTTATTATTTCTTTTCAGCATAACAGTATTCATTGAACAATGAATCTATTTCTCTGAAATAGAAGCTGTCAAAGTCTTTTCCAGTCAGATCGTACCATTTCACATTCCCATCAGGTATGCATGAGTGATTCTGTACTTCCATACCCTTGTCAGCATTTGGGGTTGTCATTATATTTTATCTTAACCATTCTGATAGGTATGTCATGGTGCCTTGTTGTGGTGTTTTTTGCATGACTGTAATGGTAAATCAGGAATATTTTTCCATCTGTTATTTGCCATCTTTATATCCTCCCCTTTGATGAAATGTTTACTCTTTTACCCATAAGTGGATTCGATTTGTTGTTGGTTTATTTACTGTTTAGTTTTGATAGCTTTTTATATACTCTATACACTAGTTGTTTGTTGGGTATGTGGTTTGCAGATATTTTCTATTGGGTGTTTCCTGTTTGTTTCATCCTCTTTAGTGAGACTTCTGCAAAGATTTTAATTGTAATAAGCTTTAATTTATTAAACTTTCCATTTACAAATCATGTTTCCCCAATCATCAAAAATTTTTGCATGGCTCAAGATCCTGATGATTTTCTCCTATGTCATTTTCTACCACATAAGACACAAACAAATTGAACAAACAAACATCGAGCAGCCCCAGAAATGTATGACCAGTTTACTGTGTTGGATGAAGGACCTCTGGCTTCTCACAGAGCAGCATGAATGCTGTCCCTGCAAGCTCCTGTTTCATGCACTCCCTACCCCATGGATGATCTCATCACTAGAGTGGATGGCTGAAGTGTTCTTGCCAAGCCCAGAGAGGAAGCCTAGAACACAAACTGAAGTGGGTGAGTAAGTGCTGGAGGCACAAAGTCAGTGTTTTCTCATGCAACACTGGAGAGAGTTCTGGGAAACCTGAGTGCAGGCCTCGGAGCTAGGGCCCAAATTAAAATTCTCCATTAAGCCCAGTTATTCTCTTCTCAGCTGGTAGACACACAACAAGACCATGAGAAGGAAGTAGATTTGCATGAGGTCACCCCCTTCCTTCCTGAGGATAAGAGAAGCTCTGATGCCTCATCCCAAGCTGTTCAGAGGGTTCATATTTAGAGTCTGGGGTATCTTCGCTATAGCCTGGACTCCTCTCCTGTTCCCCCTCCTTCTCTGCACAGATGCTTCTCCCCACAATTCAGCCCCCAGGGTTACCAGGGGTCAGTCTTGCCTTGACCATCAGCTCAAAATAGAGGATACTGCAGGCTATGTGCTCTCTGAGAATGAGACTCTCATCCTCAAATGCACTCTCCTGTCTTTCTGGTTCTGTGGCCACTTCTGCACTGACACAACCACCTGTGGTGTCCATTGCCTTGGGAGACATGACCAGTATTACTTTCCAAGGAGACAGCTTTGGAAGCAGTTTGGCTAACTGGTACCAGCAAAAAACAGGCCAAGCCCCCATGCTGATCATATATGAAGATAACAACCTGCCTTCAGGGATCCCTGACTGATTTTTTGACTCCAACTCGGGGGATGCCGCCACCCTGACCATCAGTGGGCCCAGGTCAAGGATGAGGCTGACTATTACTGTCAATCATATGACAACAGTGGTGATGCTCAAAGTGACATAGGCATATGGGGAGGTGAGATACAAGTGCCTTCCCCATTTATGTTACACCATCTTTTAGCC
The DNA here is from genome assembly GCF_002288905.1 of Enhydra lutris kenyoni. Lineage (NCBI taxonomy): Eukaryota > Metazoa > Chordata > Mammalia > Carnivora > Mustelidae > Enhydra > Enhydra lutris. The sequence goes on along the minus strand of NW_019154208.1, from coordinate 230,014 downwards.
CCTGAAGGACTAAACAATGCAGTGAGCAGGTGTGGCCCAGGTCCCCAGATCTGAGGTCCCCAGACCTCCCTCCACACTCTGTGCCCCAGATAGGCTCTGCTCAGGATAGACCAGAAGTGCATTTAAGGCTGACAACACCAGCCTGTCCTGTTGCCTGTGCTGTGTTATGAGTTAGAGAAAGAGGACCTAAATAGGAGAACAGACATCAAAGAGACATTTTCAGAGCTCTCAAACAACACAATCAGAAAGATGCTTGTTTCCACCTGTCAGGATGGAAAAGTCTATAATTCAGGGGCACTAGGTTGACTAGTCTGAAAAACTTGGCCTCAATTATAGAGAAATTTTAGCATAAGACAAAATGCGCTTGGGTACTACATAAAACACTGTGAAAGCAAGTTTAAAAGAGGTCAGACTGTTTCAGTAATTTTACTGAATCTAGAAGAAACAGCAAAAATAGAAAATCAAGGTTACTATGCACTAAGAAATGAAATATTCACAAAATCTGTCATTCTATCAAAATTTCCTGGGCAAAAGTAGGAAAATATGCACCAAAATAAGCAAAATCATCATCACCACCATCATCATCATCATCATCACCATCATCATCCAAACTGGCCCTCAAATTGCATTGATAATAGAATTTATTAGAATAGAATAGAAAAGAATAGAATAGAATAGAATACATTTTTATAACTATATTCTATTTGTACATGAAAGCAGAAGAATGACTGAATATGACAGTGGAGACACAGAAGATAGAAACAAACAACACCCAAATGATATTTTTAGAAATTATAAACAACACTATCTCACATAAAATTATCCTTGCTGGATTTATAGCACATTAAACACTACAAAAGAAAAGATTAGCAAACCAATGGTATAGTAATAGAAAATGTAGACTGAGATGAAAACACATAAAGCAAAAAAAACAGTGGAAGAGGAAAGAGAAGATGTATTAGTGTGTTATAGGACAACTTTGAGGAAATAATGGCCATGGACTTTGAGTCCTTTTCAGGAAGGATTTGCAGGAAGGAGATGAAAAGAGAAAATGAAGAAATTTTGGTTCATGATGTTCCAAATTGGTGAAAACTAAAAGTCCATAGTTCTAAGAAGCTCAACAAATCTCAAGTACAATATGAAACACACACACACACACACACACACACACACACACACACACACACACACACACTTTAGTCCAATTGTTTAAACCAGTGAAAAGGAGACAATCATAAAAGGAGCCAGAGAGCAGAGACATAGTACACAGAGGAAGTAGGTAGAATGCTAAGAGCAGATTTCTCATTGGAATCAAGGCAAACAACACAGTGCAGCCAGTCCTTAGAACAATAAACACCAAAAACAGAACAAATCTTGTCCACTTTGAACCCTTTACTCAGTAAAAATCTCTCAAAAAGGAAAGATAAATAAACTTTCTCAATCATACAGAAACTTACAGAGATAATCACCAGCTGACTTTCAGTACATGAATGGGCAAATGACACCACCCAGAAAAGGAAGGTAATCCAGAGAGAATGGGAATTGACACAAAGAAATGAAAAGCATCAGACATGGCAACTACATAGAAAAATATAGAAACATTTTATCATATTATAGTCCCCCAAAGGTAATTCAGTAGTTAAATAAAAAACAATAACAATGTATGTCATGGTTTATAATATATGGTAAAGCAAAACACATGACAATCTTTGCACAAGACTTGGAAGAAGATGTGAAAATTTTCTTATGCGGTCTTTGAAGTGACTTAATGTCGCTAGAAGAGAGACTTTCAGAAGTTAGATGGATTGTAGACCCTACAGCAATCAACCTAAGCAAAAGTTTAAAAACTTTTAAAAATATATACCTTATTTTTTAAAGATTTTATTTATTTATTTGACAGAAAGAGAGAGATCACAAGTAGGCAGAGAGGCAGGCAGAGAGAGAGGGGGAAGGAGGCTCCCTGCTGAGCAGACAGCCCAATGCAGGGCTTGATGCCAGGACGCTGAGATCATGACCGGAGCTGAAGGCAGAGGCTTAAACCACTGAGCCACCAGTTATGGCTAATCAGCTAACAAAGAGTTAAGAGGAACCATATTTTAAATGAATAGAAAAAGGGAAAGGGGAAAAATGAACAGATGAGACAGATAGAAAATAAATAGATGAAGATGGTATACTTCAACAGAACTGTATCACTAATGGTCTAAATGTCATAATCAATAGGCAGGAAGGGTCAGATTGAATGTTACAGCAAGATCCAATGAAATACTTTCTTCAAGATACCCACTTTCAATTTTATAACCACAAAAGTCTAAGTTCAAATGGAGGATGAGTTCCCCATTCCTCCAGGCGGCCCCCCAAACCACACAGAGAAGTTCACTGGGAAAACCACAGTGCACAGATGGTGAGACACAACTATAGAAATAACCCTCCCTGCACCCACTTCCCCAATACCTGCCCCCAAGATCTGGGTCCCAGTACTAGAGCTGAAGGAAGTGAGGCACAGAAACATTAAATCAAGAAGAACAGTAAATCCATAAAGTATAAGCAGAATAGATGAGGGAATGGAAGTGATAATGGATTCACTCCTTGGGAGAGAGCTCCTCATGACTGTTTTGGCATATTATTAAGGATTTTGTGTCTGTACTCATGGGGTATTTTAGTCTGTAGTTTTCTTCTCACGTGATGGCTTTCTCTGCATTTGGCATCAGAGAACCAGTAAGAAAGTACTCCTGCTCCCTCCATATTCTGAAAGAATTTGAATGGGACAATCTATTATGGAACAATTTCTTCCTTAAACATCAGTACAACTTACCAATGAAGCTGGGCTTTTCTTAGCAAGAAGATGTTTAATTGCTGATTCAAAGCCATACCCTGTCATAGGTCTAATCAGATTTTCTATTTCTTCATGAGTCAATGTTCAAAATTGATGTTTTTCTAGGAATCTGTCCAGGGACTTTCTTAGATTAAAAGATCATGGAAAGGTCCATCTAGGGGATTATTATAGAAAGTTACAAATTACAGGCTTTCTCATCCACATGATCATAAATGGGCTGGCACCACCCTGGACCCCAGATGGCCCTCTCTCCAATTGCAGGAGTGCCTCCCCGCGCCCCAACCCCACAGCTGGCCATACTGAGATGAAGAAGTTCTCTCCTTCAGGACCTGGATCATTCTGGCTGAGGTTGTTCCACTTTCCCTCTCAGCCTGGGAAGACTTCCTCACCTGGTGTAGGGAACAGCTGCTGCCTTCATCTGCTATCTTCTGCTCTTCTCTCTCCCTCTCAGGGACCGGGGACCTGTACTATTCTCCAGGCATCCCTTCCCTGTGAAGTGTGCTCCTCCCTCATGTTCCTGCTCAGCTCAGTCAGTGTGTGGGGCACTGGAGAAAGCAGTGAGAGGACATCCATGTGGGACTTGAGACAGGAGGACAGGACCAGCGGCCCATGTTGCACCTTATTCCCAGTTGCTGCAGATAGGTAAGGAGGAGGTGAAAGAATGTAACCACTGCCCTGAATTGCCTCAGCCCCCGAGTCACATAAGGAGAACTCAGGGCCTGTCTGAACGTACCTGTGTCAAACCTGTCAAACCTTCCTCCTGGAGGACCCTCCATGTGCCCAGCAGCTGCCAAGAGAACTTGTCGTATTACCTGGAAATTACCTTTTACCACACCTGACACATCCCTCTGTGCCCAGAATGCTCACCTTAGGAGAAAACTGCACACTAATTCTCACCTGGGTTGAATCCCAGGTCCTTCAGCTTTCTTCTGTTCCCCAGATCCTCTGACCACCTATACCATCCTTCCTGAGGGCACTGCCTGGGCTCCTCCTACACATCTCAATACTTATTTCTCTTTCCGATCCTACAACACCAGAATTTCCTCTTCAATAGGACCTGTGCCTTGTTCACCCAGAATGCCCAGGATGGAATATATGCCAGACCAATGTGGGTTTGAATAAATGTCTGCTGGGTGGATGGTCTCATGTCACTAGATTTTGAGCATTATTCCCTGGTCACCACCCCCCCACAAACAGACACACACACATCAGCCTTTCATCCCCAGTTGGGACCAGTAAGAACCATCCCCTGAGTCCTAGAGCCCCACTGCTAAGCTGTGATACCCCCTGCTTGACCTCCCACCACCCCCCAGACACAGGTGCAGGGACACCTCAATGAAACGAGGGCTCTCCTCCTTCAGATGAGCCTGTTCATGTTTTCATGGGTAATTTGGGCCCCTCATGCTTGAAAGTGATGCAGGCAGAAGCCATGCATAGAAAAGTCATTTCATCCCAGGACAGCAGCCCATAGATCTGGACTCAGGACCTGAGCTGTGCTTAGGGAATTTATACCTTTGCAAGGAGTCTCCCATGTCCCCAGCAGTCAGTGTGGAGTGATAAACAGGGGGCAGCAGAAATCAGCCAGCAAAGTCACAGGCAACTGGGGCAGGTCCAGGCACCAAGTATTTTACCAGGCTGGCTTGGGTGCGCCAGTGGTGGGGACGTTAGTAACCAGGACCTGAAACCTTCAGGTCACTTGTCATTTGCTCCAGTGTCATCCTTCACTCTCAAGTACAATTTCTTCAAGGGAGTTGTGTGTGGGGTTCTGCTCTTGGAGATATTACCTATTCCTGTTTCCTCTGCCACCATCCCATTTAAATAAAATGGAAGCACTGTCACCATCCACAAACACCAACCCTCCCTGCAAACGTGTTTCCTTCTCCATCCCCTGTGCTGAGAGACCTCTGAGAGACCAACTCTTCCTTCCTCCTGGAAGTTCCTCCTACCTGCCCCTCAAGGAAGGGAGAGGGAACTGGAAGACTCTGTTCTTCCCTTTCTTAGTGCCTGCAACACAACAATTTTCATGACAAAGTTTTTTTTTTTTTCAATTTAACATATAAATTAAGATATTTATTATATATTTTTCCCAAAAACTGATAAAAAAAAAAACTCCACTGTGGTAAACATTTCCTTGAACAGTTACTAAACCTTGAAACCCCCTGTCATTCTTGTATACAGAAAACATTTCTTTTATACCTGATCTGTTCCTCCTCCTGACCGCAAAATGGGCATACTGAGACACAATCCCTGTGACCTGTTGCAAGAGATCACAATCAACAGCAGACATTACAGCATCATGATGGTTTGGATCTCCATGAGCTCTTGAAAGAGGATGAATTTTATTTGGTCTCTAGGCCCCATGAGCTGTGATCTGGAAAAGGACCCTGCACCAACTTGAGCCTCATAGTGTCACTTACAGCATAGGCAGAGAAAATAAAGACATGCCACCTCTGAGATCTCAGGGGCCAGACCAGCCAAGGAGCTATCAGGACACAATGCGGGATGCAGATGTAGGCCCCACACTATGGCACCAGGCTGGCCCTCCTCTCTCTGTGTGTCCCCTTGGTCTGAGTGCTTCTCTGAACCCACAAAGCTCCACAGCAGCAGCCCCTGAACCCTGCCTGATTTGCATACATAGCGGGTGTCCCAAGCAAGGGGATAATACAGGCCTGAGAGGAATTTTTCCAGCCTTGGGCCTTGGTAGTAGATTCTGAGCACTACCATGATGGCCTGTATCCCTCTCCTCCTCGGCTTCCTTGCTCACTGCACAGGTGCTGTGCCCAGGCTCACACCCACCCCAGCCTCAGAGATCTGAGACAAGCCTAGGCCTGACTCTGAGCTCAGCAGGGAGCTTTCTGTGAAGGACAGGATGCTCATTACACTGGCATAGGATGAGGGGATAGAGGGTTTAATCCTCCCCACTATGCTCAGGGGCTCTGTATGAGCCCTGAGGAGATGCTCCTGAGGAGACCAAGGGGTGGATTGGTTTTCATTTGTTCAAAGGCTCCATTCACCAGATGGACTGATTACCCCTTGGGCTGATATTGATAACAGGGGGTTCCCTGGGAGCCCAGAGGATCCCTGAGGTCAATCCAGGCCAGGCAGCTTAAGAAATTTCTTAGAAATGGTCCCTTCATTTCTAGTCTAACTCATTTTTCTCTCTTGCAGGTTTCATGGCTTCTTAGGTGCTCACTCAGCCACCCTCAGTGTCAGTGACCCTGGGACAGATGACCAGGGTCACCAGTGGGGGAGAAAACATTGCAAGGAAAGCTGTTCACTGGTACCAGAAAAAGCCAGGCCAGGCCCCTCTGCTGATTATCTATACTGATGGCAACCAGCCCTCAGGGATCCTTGAGCGATTCTTAGGCACCAACTCAGGGAACACGGCCACCCTGACCATCAGCGGGGCCCAGGCTAAGGATGAGGCTGAATATTACTGTCAGGTGGGGTACAGCATTGCTGATCCTCAGAGTGACACAAATAGATGGGGAAGTGGGCCACACACCCCTTCCCTATCTGTGTCACACTCTCCTCTAGCCCCAGGAGGCTGGTACACAAAGCTGTGAGCAGCTCTGACCACATACGTGATCCCTAGAACTGCCTGCACTTCCAGTCTTCCAGGTAGCTCTGCATAGGAGGGTTAGGAGAGCAATTACAGCTAACCACACTAGCCTGACTAGTTCTCTGACCTGGGTGTCAACTGGGGACAGAGGGCCTGGGTGGAAAAAAAGACACAGGGAGTCTTTTATCCAGTCATCAGGATATCATAATTTCCATGTGTGATCATGGGCTAAGGCTCTCACAAATGACCAGGATTAGAGCCCAACGTGTCCAAGCTCAGCTGAGCTCCTGAAGCCCTGGGACATGACTAGAGCCTCCTTTACCTGAGTGGAACAGACAGGTACAGAACACACTGAGGTGTCACCCACATCTCTGGGGCTCTCTATTCAGTTCCACTGATATATGCATCTGTTTTTGTGCCAGTACAAACTGTCTGGTTGATTACATCTTTGTAATAGAGATTGAAGTCTGGAATTGTGATGTCACAAGCTTTGGTTTTCATTTTCAACATTCCCCTGGCTATTCCAGACCTTTTCTAGTTCTATACAAATGTTAGGATTATTTGTTCCAGCTCTGTGAAAAATGTCGATGGTATTTTGTCAGGGGTTTCCTTGAATGTGTAGATTGCTCTGGGTAGCGTAGACCAAGAATATGTATTCTTCCCACCCATTAGTGTGGAATGTTCTTGCATTTCTTTGTGTCTTTTCTCAATTTCTTTCATAAGTGTCCTGTAGTTCTTAGAGTACAGATCCCTTGCCTTTTTGGTTAGTTTTATTTCTAGGTATCTTATGTTTTTTGGTGCAACTGTAAATGAAATGGATTCCTTAATTTCCCTTTCTTCTGTCTCATTGTTCATATATAGAAATGCAACTGATTTCTGTACATTGATGGTATATCCTGGCACGTTGTTGAACTGCTGTATGAGTTCTAGCAATTTTGGGGTGGAGTCTTTTGGGTTTTCCACATAAAGTATCGTGTCATCTGTAAGGCTTGAGAATTTGACCTTTTCTTTGCCAGTTTGAATGCCTGTTGTATCTTTTTGGTGTCTGATTGCTGAGGCTAGGACTTCTAGTACTATATCAAACAATAGTGGTGAGAGTAGACATCACTGAAGTCTGCCTGACCTTAGGGGGAAAGCTCTCAGTTTTTCCCCATTCAGAATGATATTTGCTATGGGTTTTTCATATATTGCTTTGATGATATTGATGTATGTTTTCTCTATCCCTACACTGTGGAAAGCTTTAACCAAGAAAGGACATTGTATTTTGTCGAATGCATTTTCTGAATCAATTGAGAGGATCATAATTCTCATTCTTTCTTTTATTTATGTAGTATATGACATTGATTGATTTGCAAATGTAGAAAGACCTTACAGCCCAGGAAGTAATCCCACCTTGCTGTGGTGAATAATCCTTTTGATGCACTGGTCCATCCAATTGGCTAATATCTTGGTGAGAATTTTGGCATCCACATTCATCAGGGATATTGGTCTATAATTTGTTATAGTGGGATCTTTGTCTTATTTTTGGATCAAGGCAATGTTGGCCTCATAGAATGAGTTTGGAAGTTTGCCTTCCATTTCTATTTTTTGAAACAACTTCAGAAGAATAGGTAGTGGACGAGATCAAGAGTCATATGCTCAGGAGAGGGAGCAAGATGGTGGAGAATAGGAGACTGAAATATCGTCAGGTCCCAGGAGTTTGGCTAGATAGTTATCAAACCATTCAAACACCTACAAACACCTACAAACTCAACAGGAGATAGAAGAGAAGAAGAGCAGCAATTCTAGCAACAGAAAATTGACCACTTTCTGGAAGGTAGGACATGTGGAGAAATGAATCCAAAGCTAAGGGAAGATAGACCATGGGGGGAGGGGTCAGCTTCCAGCAAGCAGTAGAGCAGCGGAGCACAAAATCTGAATTCTTAGAAGTCAGCTCCACTGAGGGACGTTGCTCCAGATACTACGTGGGGGTGGCACCCTCACGGGAACAGTGTGGTCTCAGGACCCATGAGGACACAGAAAGCATGGGGGTGCCTGAGTGTGGCAAACCCCCCAGGTATTGGAGCGGGGAAACCAGCTACAGATATGGAGCCACAGAGTGTGCTCTCAGCTCAGGGTTACCTTAAACTGTGATCCAAGATACAGGAAGACCACTTTTCTTTGAGTGAGGACCCCACAAGTGATTTCTCATGAGCATAAATGCACACAGAAGGCAGTGGATTAACATCTTGAAAATACCAAAGAAATAAACAGCAGGAAACTCCTGAATTTTTTATCCAGGGAAAATTTCCTTCAGTAATGAAGGCTAAATAAACCAATTTTTCAGCTACCAAACTGACAGAAACAGTCATCAGCAGACCCATAACACTGAAAATAATACTGGACTTCCCTCAGGCATGAGGAAGTGATTACAAAAAGGATACTAATCTACAAAATGATTGTAATAGTCAGAAATGGTAGGGGTACCTGGGTAGCTCAGTTGGTTAAGTACCTGCCTTCAGCTCAGGTCATGGTCCCAGAGTCCTGGATCAAGCCCCACATCAGGTTCCCTGCTAAGCAGGGAGCCTGCTTCCCCTTCTCCTTCTGCCTGACACTCACCCTCTTTGGAAAATAAATCCCTGTCTACAGCAAATCTAATCACTGCATATGTTGGAATTTATCATATATCTAACCGTGATGGGTATGACATTCCTAAGACAGCACTGAGAAGAGAGAGCAGGAAGTGGGCTCTAATGTCTGGTGCTCTCTGTCACATGGTGTGATGGCACCTGAACGTAGACTGTGAGTAGTTACAGATGACAGGACAGTAAGGAGTTATAGTAATAAGCCAAAACAGAAAGAAAATGGATCATAGAAAAATGTTCCAATTCTCAAAAAGAAGATAAAAATGGAAAAAGAGAGCAGAGAACACAAGGTACACACAAAAAAATAAAAAGCAGGATGGAATCTAACAAACTATATAACCACTCACAGTCAGGAAATTCTCTAAACCCCATCATTAAAATAAAGATATTGTCAATTTGAGTTTATCAGCAACACCCCAGGATAAGAAACCTACAGTAAAGAAACTTATACAACGTGTAAGATCAAGACAGTTTTCCCACTGGATTCTGTTCCATAATTCAGGATGTAAAAAAAGCACAGACCAGAGAAAGTGGGAAGTTGAACTGAACTTTTACACATGGTCTGGATGGATTATTTCATGTCCTGTGTATTTGAAACACTCACAGAAATAGAATCAAATGATCATAGAACTCATTTCATGAAAACAACAACAGAAATTCCCTCACAACAGAAATTCCCTCCCCTCTCCACCTCCCAAGTTGTTATGCTGCTCAAACACAGAGTGACAAGAGCTCCCCTATGGAGCTGAGATGTGAGCACAGCCCCATGTAAGCCAAATCTGTGCCTCTCACCCAGAAGCAAGGAGACTCTCTCCACCACCATGAGGACCATTTTCACAGGAACCAGTGAAAGGGTGTGAGGGACGCTCAGGGAGGCCAGGCTCAGCAGTGGACTCAAGAGAAAGAGTCTGGACTTCCCACCATTGCCTTGACCCTCCTCTGCTACCCCTACTCATTTGCTGCCCAGGTGCAGTCCAGGCCTTGCCCGCAGGCTCAGCCCCCACATGACCCTTAGCATGACCCTGAGCCTGAGCTCAGCCCAAAGGGTGCTGGAAGGGGTGGGGCCCAGAGAATGAACACCATGGTGTTCTGAATCTATAGGACCTGTGTCCACTGCAAGATTCATCTGACCCCATTACTGTGGCCACAAGACCCTTGTTATTCTCTCAAACTTGGAGCACAGAGAGGACCAAGCAGTAATACAGAGAAGAGCCAGGAGGACCCAAGTCAGGCCCCTGCACAGCCAAACAGCCTCCACTGTCCCCACAGATTCCCCAGCTCAAACCTGGGGCATGACATCCCTGACCCTCCTCATGGACTTACTACCCAGGCTCCCTTATAGACCAGGCCACGAGGAGGATGGCAGTGAGTTGAGAGACAGAAGCCCTGCTGCTCAGCCTGGACTCACCCTCCCTCCCACCTGCCCTGGTCAAGCTCTGCCCTGAGGAGCCCAGAGTCTGAATTTGGCACATGTGTTCTCCCCACCTGGACTCATCCCACTCTCCTCTTCTTCCCTGGAAAGTTAGCCTCTCTGAGCCTCAGCTTACCTGCTGTGAAAGGGGGAAGCTTATACTCGTATAAGACATAGTTTTTCGTATTAAGTGATACTAAACATTTTAAGAGTCTTACTAATTAGAGAAACTCCGTGTGATCTCAGTGAGTTGACCTTGGTGTGGGAGTCTCTAGTCTTTTTCTGTGGGAATCCAAGGAAAAGGTTTCAGCTGCTCAGTGACCTGCATCATCAGCACATGGACCCAAGTCTAATGAGCAGACTCCCAGTTTCACAAAACCACAGGCTAGGCTACTTTACAGATCCTCCCACACCAAACTCCAGGAGGTGAGATCTGAAACAACAGTAATAGTAGTAAATACAGGATTAATAAAGAGTAAAATAAAGGTTTGCCTGCTCAACTGAATTTAGCACCAGAAGCATCGCCTGTCACTCCCATGACACAACTACATAGATAGGGATGTAAAAAACATTGGTCCTGATTCCTAAATACACAGGAACCAGGTGGCTGTGGGACATCACACAGGTTTGTCTGGACACTAGCCCTTTTTCAAATGCACTACACTGTACCATGCAGTCTCCTTTCTGAAACAAGAAAGCAGGTGAGGCCAGAGTATTTTAACCCTGAAACAAGTAGAGGTATCGCACCTGCCGTGCCTCCCGCACCATGTATGTGACCTTCTGTGCTGGTTTGGGCAGGACAGTGGGGCAACAGGGGGCGGGGGGTGTGACCAGAACAGCTGCCAGTGGGAGCCTTTCTCAGGTGACAGGTGCTCTGGGGTAACTGCAGGAGGGAAGCTCCTGGTCTGAGTCGGTATCTACCAGCAGAGGGCAGCAGAGCTACAGCAGGAGCAGCAGGACAAAGGCTGGGGCTGCCCAAGGGGAGCATCACAGGGCCACCAGGTCTGGGGGATAGCTGAGTGTCTAAGGTTCAGTCCTCAGAGACTGGGGATGATCAGTCTTATCTCCTCAGGCTGCAAGGACCGTGTTCTGAGGGTCACAGTATCATCCAGGACACTACAAGAGTCCTGGCACAGTGAGCACATCACCAGGGAAATTCACAGCCCCTCTCTGACCACCAGTGTCCCCAGGGACTGACTCCTTTGTGCTGGGCACATCCAGAGACCCCCTGATGACTCACTCTGCCTCTCCTTCCCCACCTCCACCCAAACTCAGACCTGGGGCTGCAGCTCTTATGTTCAAGAACATCTCAGGGGGCAAAAGGCAGAGCACTTGGGGACCCTGGTCCCTGGAAGAAGCATCTGCAGCTTCCTTGTGAGTCTGTCTCCTGCGTGACATGATTCTCATGGCCTGTAGGGACCATTGTTCAGGCCCTAGAGCTTATACCATATGGGAACATATGATCATGTGGATCCTCACAAGACCAAAAACCTTGAAGTTGTTTCTCATGGATTCAGGCCCTTTACACAGGTTGCATGAAACATTGATGAAAAAACTAATAGGAATGAAATGGTTGACAATGCCAATTGCTGGTCCACTGTGATAATGGGGGCTGTCATAGAGACAAGAACACCATGTGTACATAGACTAGAAATCCTGATGAATCTCCAACAGCAGGTGGTTTTTTTAACAAGTAAACTCAGACTTATAAATGATGAATGAACCTCAGAATGAGAGTTTCTTATTCTGTTGACATGCCAAGGATTGGACCGCAATTTCTGTGGAGGAACACAGAGGGGACCAAAACAGGGGGAATAAGGCAGTTAGGTCACAGGACCACCTCACCCTGAGTCAAGTGTTCTCTGCATTGCTCAGAGGGACAAGGCCAGTACCATGGCCAGGATTCTGGAAGGCCCTGGGCCAGCTCCAGACATCTCTTAGGCAGAATGGGTAGGGACAGTGGTTGTGTTCAAACTGCAAGGATGTGACTGTGAAACCAAACTCTGGAGACCAAGTCTCATTTTCTGACCTGAGAGCTGCTTGGAGGAAGCTTGGGTCTCCTCTCTTCCTCCTCAGTCACCTTTTCTGAGATCACAAGTGGTTTGAATGCATTTGGAGTCCCAGAGAGGAATAAATTTGCATAAATACTAACAATCACAGGACAAGTGCCTGGAAAGAAATAAGAGAGGCCAGGGTGAGCCTGGCCCAGCTGTGGTTCTCAGAAGACAGAGCTCTGGGTACAACCACCATGGCCTGGACTCTCTCTCTCCTTGTCCTTAATCTCTGCACAGGTGCTGTCCCCAGGCCCAGCTCCACAGGATTTGAACTGAGCCTGCCCAAATCCTAAGCTCCACCCTAGCACAGTCTCAGTATTGGGATCCTGTGAATGAGCCCATGGACCTCATTGCAACTTCTCTTCTTTCTTCTCAGGCTCCATGGTCTCCAGCGAGGTGACTCAGCCACCCTTTCTGTCAGTGGCCCTGGGAGAAATGGCTACAATCACCTGTACCAGAGAGGAACTTGAAGATGGTTATGCACACTGGTACCAGCAGAAGCCAGGCCAAGCCCCTTTGATGGTTATTTATGGTGATAGTGAGTGGCCCTCGGGGATCCCTGAACGATTCTCTGGCTCCAAGTCGGGGAACACAGCCACCCTGACCATCACTGGGACACAGGCTGAGGATGAGGCTGACTATTACTGTCAGAGCTATGATGGCCATACTGATGTGCACAGTGACACAGGCAGATGGGAAGTGGGACACAAACCCGTTCCCCATCTGTGTCATACTCTCCTCCAGCCCCAGGAGACCTGTGCACAATACAGGGAGCATATTTGGCCCAGGTCCCCAGATCTGAGGCCTCCACTCTGTCCCCTTCCTCCCAGTTCTCCAGGCAGGCTGTACAGGGCGGATCACCAGGGGATTTGTAATCAGTTATTAGAATTCTATTAACATAAGAGTGTGGGTGGAGGAAGGACTATACATCTGAGAAGCAGAAATGGAAGACATTTTTTTAAGCTTTTTTTTATTTATTTCTTTGACAGAGACAGATCAGAAGTAGGCAGAGAGGAAGGCAGAGAGAGGAGGAAGCAGGCTCCCTGCTGAGCAGAGAGCCCGATGCGGGGCTCGATCCCAGGACCCTGAGATCATGACCTGAGCTGAAGGCAGAGGCTTTAACCCACTGAGCCACCCAGGCGCCCCTGGAAGACATTTTTTGAAGAACCCCTCTTTTAAGGCTTCCCAAATTATTCAGTCTGAAATTTTAAAATACATGGGTTAGACTGACAGCAGATATGATGCTGCAAAAGAGGATGTTAGGGAACTTGATGTCACAACAATGGAAAGCACTCAAAATGAAACACATAGAGAAATACCTAATAAAACTAATGAAGGCTTGGTGCCAGAAAAACACCTTCATGCCACCCAGACAGCGTGCAAATGTAGGAACTGCAAGAAAGATGGTAAAGAACTGAGGAAAAATAAAAAAAAAATCTGTGAAGAAATAATCTACAAAAAGGCTTCAAGTTTAGAGAAATCCAGAAACCAATATATCTAAGGAGCTCAATGAAACTCAGATAGAGGGAACATGAAAGACAGCACAGGACACATCATTATGAAATTATTACAAACCAGTGATGCATACACTGTCACAACCAGAGAGGAGACTCCTGTTCTAAACAAATAAACCAGCATTGTGCTGGAAGCACATTTCTCATCATGAACCATGTAAACAGGAAAACAGAGGGCAATATCTTCAAAATATTAATAGAAAACACTGTCAACCTTCGTCTTTATCCACAAAAAATATCATTGAAAATTGAAGACAAACTGAACCTTCCTCAGACTGTAAACTTCTCAGAACTGATCACCCACAGATCCTCAGCACAAGCAACAGTGAAAGATGCCCCTCAGACAGAAGGAAAGGGTGACAGATGGAAATGTGAGTCTACACAGAGTATAATAAGTTTCAAAAATCATAACTACATGGGTAAATCTAAAACAAATTTTAGTGATCAATGTCTGCAAATACAATCAATTCCTTAGAGCAAAAACAATAGCAATGTAGTTGATTTATAATGGAGGTACAAATAAAACATGATCATGAGAGCAGAAATGATGAGGGAGATGAGAGTATTTTTTGACATCCTCATCATTCATGTGTTTGATGCTGTGTCACTGAGAGGAACTCTGATAATATAGGAGGTAAGGGTTGCAAATCCACATAAACCATTAAAATAATGTCACTTTGAAAACAAAGAGCTATAGCTACTCAGATGCATAACCTATGATTAAAGGGTACAGATCCAATAAAAGAACATAGGTGTCATATATGTATACTGTGTGTTCCTCTGTGATGCACAGAGAGACAGCGACAGTGGGAGAGAGAAACTCACATTGAGAATCAGCTCAGGCAGTTCTGGGGTGGCAGGTCTGGAAGATGCAGGACAGGACAGAAGGATGTAAGTCAGGATGAGGTTGCAGAGTTTCATCCATATTTAGTCTGAAGGATTGAAAACCTAAGAGGAGACAGAGAAGAAAATTAAAGCAATCCAATTCAAACTGCTAGAGATGAAAAATATACTGTCTCTGAACACAAATACAAGGGCTGAGTTTAGCAGCAGACACAAGACAAATAACGTGGGGGAATGTAAAGACACAGCACAGGCACTGCAGAGTAAAGGGTACAAGAAAAGTTTAAAAGTGAGCAAGGCAGGGAGCTCTTCAGAAGATGGTGGAGGAGTAGGGGATCCTATTTCAACTTGCCTCCTAAATTTAACTAGATATCTACCAAACTATTTTGAACATGAAATCAGTCTGAGATGTAAGAATTTATATCTGGGTCCCTAGAAGCAGAAAATCCATGGTAGTCTTGAGGTGAAAGGGGGAAAGCCATGATTCTGTGGGCAGATATAGGATGATAAATAGAAGATGGAGGGAGCTCCATAAGCTGACACAGAAAAGGTAATATAACACAAAAGTGCAAAAGTGTCCTGTGCTGGGGACTGGGCACAGGCTCACAGACAGGTAGCAGCAGAGAAAGGACTTTAGTCTTAGACAGGATCCAGATGCTGTGCATGGGCACAACCCAGAGGCATTTCATGGTTTCAGAAGAACAAAGGGAAGAAATGTTCCCAGGCTTGGGATCAACCTCTGGGAGAGTTGGTGTGGGGTGCACAATCAAGGAGGCTGTGGTTTTTAGCAGCACAGACAGAAACAGAGACTGGGTGTCCTGGAGAACTCAGTGATGGGCAGACTGTGATTTCTCTGTTCTGGAACAAAGGTTTCTGTGTGGTCACTACTGCTTTGATTCTTGGAAGAGACATGGAATGCCACCAGGGAAAGCCTCCAGAGATGTGGAAAGCCAGCAGTGACGGATGCCAAATAAATGTTTTCGCTGAGCCCATCCCTCCTACAGGGGCAGAGCAACTATGTCCAAAGAGGGTTGCAGAGCAGGCCCCTCCACCAGAAGACAGGCTGGAAGAACAAGAGGAAGACAACCCTAAGTTCCCTATAAAAGAGGTGTATCTTACTTGGGTAATGGTTAATATTTGGACTCTGTATATTCTCTCAACAACCCCTCCCAACAGAATGACTAAGAGGAGTGGGGAAACTGGCTGCAAAGATGGAGCTTAGGAGTGGGCACTTAGCTTGGGGTTGTCATAAATCATGATCCCAGGCATAGTCACGCCACTGCTCTTCAAGCAGGGACCCCATAAGTGGCAGATCCAGGAAGACCCTCCCCTTCCTCCACCGGGAAGACCAGGAGACTGATCTCCGAGCAGGGGCCCAACAAGAGGGCAGAACCAGCAACATCCCCATCATCCACCAGGAAGATCAGTGCGGGAGTGCACTGTAGGAATCTGCTAGGTTTGGAGACTCCAAACATCGCTGTGTGCCAGAGATAGAAACTCTCATTCACAGACCTGAAGAGCACAGAGCACATCCAAAGACCAGGGAGACAGGAGTAATTGACTGCTTTTATCAGAGGGCACATGGAGGAGTGAGGCCCTGAGATCTTGGTTCCAGGTTGAAGATTGGGAGGCTGCCATCTTCATTCTCATCCTCCACAACTGTACAGAAAACATTAAGGGAACAAAAGCTACCGAGAGCAAAACTGAGTGAATTACTTAGCTTGGCCCATGGGGAGTGTTGTGTAAATCTGCTTGGGGAAAGACATTTGAGAATCACTATAACAGGCCCCTTGCCCAGAAGATCAGCAAGAACATCCAGCCAAGATCAAGTTTACCTATCAGTGAGAACTGAAAAACTCCAGAGTTAGGGGAATAGAACACATAGAATTCATGGCTTTTCCCCCATGATTCTTTAGTCTTCCAAAGTAAAAAATTTAAAATTTTCTTTTTTCTTTTTTAAATTTAATTTTATTTTTCAATGTTCCAAGATTCATTGTTAATGCACCACACCCAGTGCTCCATGCAATATATGCCCTCCTTAATACCGATCACCAGTTTCACCCCTCCCCCCATTCCCTCCCTTCCAAAACCCTCCGTTTGTTTGTCAGAGTCCACAGTCTCTCATGGTTCATCTCTCCCCTGTTCCACTTCCCCCAATTCACTTTTCCTTTCCTTCTCCTAATGACCTCCATGTTATTCCTTATGTTCATTTTCTTATTTTTCCTCTTTTCTATTTTAACTTAACTATTTTATTTTATCAATACCTTTTTAAAAATCTTTTTTTAATTTTCATTTTGTACTCATATTCTATCCCTTCATTGTATTTAACCTTATTTTTTGTATACATATAAGTTTTTCTTTCTTTCAGATTTTGGTGTACAGTTTCTTCTAACAGAAAAATCTAGAATATGGCTTTGTTCTAGTCTCCAGCCTGATCACATTCTCTCCCTTTTTCTTTCTTTTTGTAACCAATTTCTGGCCTTATCAATTCCTTTTTAAAATTCTTTTTAAATTTTTACCTTTACAAGTATATTGCATCACTTCATCATGTTTACCCTTATTTTTGAATACATACATATATATTTTCTTCTTTCTTTAAAATTTTAGAGGGCACTTTCTTCTAACAGAACAAAATACACCTAAAATCAAGTGTGTGGCTCTATTCTGTTCACTAGCCTAATCATTTTTTTTTTTTCACTTTCTTCTCCCCTGTTTTCTGTCTCTTCTGATTTGGATAGGGTATATTTTTCTGGGGTTGTTGTTACCCTTTTGGCATTGTTTTCTCTCATTCAACTATTCATCTCTGGACATAATGACATGGTGGAAAAATTCACCCCTCCCAAAAAAGAATAGGCAGTATCACCCCCAGCACCAAGTGCTGGGGTTCTAATCAACAATATATTAGTAAGATGTCAGAACTAGATTACAGAAAGACGATTATAAGGATGCTAGCTGGGCTTGAGAAAAGCATAGAAGATACTAAAAAAATACCTTTCTGGAGAAATAAAATCCTTTTCTGGAGAAATAAAAGAACTAAAATCTAAAGAATTTGAAATAAAAAAAGCTATTCATGAGGTGCAATAAAAAATGGAGAATCTTACTGTAAGGATAAAGGAGGCATAAAAAAAGAATTAATGATATAGAAGACAAAATGATAGAGAATAAAAAGGAAAAAGAGAGATAAACAACTGCTGGATCACGAGGGGAGAATTCTAGAAATAATTGATATAATAAGATGAAACAATATTAGTATATGGGATCCCAGAAGAAGAAGACAGAGAGACGAGGGCAGGAGGCATGTTGGAGCAAATTATAGCAGAGAATTTCCCTAATTTGGGGAAGGAAACAAACATCAAATTCCAGGAGGCACAGAGAACCCCCCTCAAAATTAACAAAAATAGGTCAACAATGCATCATTCAATAGTAAAGCTTACAAGTCTCAGAAACAAAGAGAAAATCCTGAAAGCAGCTCAGGACAACAAATCTGTAACCTACAACAGTAGAAATATAAGTCTGGCAGCAGAGCTATCTACAGAGACCTGGAAGCTCAGAAAGGACTGGCATGATATATTCAGAGCAGTAAATGAGAAAAATATGCAGCCAAGAACAGTATATCCAGCTAGGCTGTCAGTGAAAATAGAAGGAGAAATAAAAAGCTTCCAGGACAAACAAAAAATAAAAGAATTGCAAACCCCAAACCAGGACTACAGGAAATATTGCGAAGGGTCTCTAAGCAAAGAGAGAGCCCAAACGTGGCAGACCAGAAAAGAACAGAAACAATATACAATAACAGTCACATTACAGGCAATACAATGGCACTATGTTCATATTTTCCAATAGTTACCCTAAATGTAAATAGGTTAAATGCACCAATTAAAGGCACAGAGTATCAGAATGAATAAAGAAACAAGACCCATACATATGCTGTCTCCAAGAGACTTATTTTAGACCCAAAGACACCTCTGGATTTAAAGTGAGAGAATGGAAAACAATCTACCATGCTAATGGACATCAAAAGAAAGCTGGGGTGGTAATCCTTATATCAGATCAATAAGATCTTAAGACAAAGACCATAATAAGAGATGAGGAAGGACACTATATCATACTTAAAGGGTCTGTCCAACAAAACGATCTAACAATTTTAAATATCTATGCCCCGAACATGGGAGCAGCCAATTTTATAAGCCAATTAATAACAAAATCAAAGAAACACATCGAAAATAATACAATAATAGTAGGAAATTTTAACAGCTCCCTCACTGAAATGGACAGATCATCTAAGCAAATGGTCAACAATGAAATAAAGGCTTTAAATAACACACTGGACCAAATGGACATCACAGGTATATTCAAAACATTCCATCCCAAAGCAATAGAATACATATTCTTCTCTAGTGCACATGGAACATTCTCCTGAATAGATCAATTCCTGGGTCACAAATCAGGTCTCAATCATTATCAAAAGACTGGGATCATTCCCTGCCTATTCCAGACCACAATGCTCTAAAGTAGAACTCAATCACAAGAGGAAATTTGGAAAGAATTCAAATACATGGAGGTTAAAGAGCATCCTACTAAAGAATGAATGGGTCAGCTGGGAAATGAAAGAGGAATTTTAAAAAATTAAAGAAGCAAGTGAGAATGAAAGCACAACTGTTCAAAATCTTTGGGATACAAAAAGGCCATCCTGAGAGGAAAGTATATAGCAATACAAGCCTTTCTCAGAAAAAAGTTCTGAAGTACACAACCTAACCCTTAACCTAAAGGAGCTGGAGAAAGAACAGCAAATAAAGCCTAAACCCAGAAGGAGAAGAGAAAATAAAGGTCAGAGCAGAAATCAATGAAATAGAAACCAAAAGAACAGTAAAAGAGATCAACGAAACTAGTAGCTGGTTCTTTGAAAGAATTAATAAGATTGATAAGCCCCTGGCCAGACTTATCAAAAAAAAAGAGAGAGAAAGAACCCAAATAAATAAAATCATGAATGAAAGAGGAGAGATGACAACCAACCCCAAAGAAATAAAAACACTTATAAGAACATATTATGAGCAACTATATGCCAGCAAATTAAACAATCTGGAAGAAATTGAGGCATTCCTAGAGACGTAAACTACTCAAATTGAACCAGGAAGAAATAGAAAGCCAGAACAGACCCATAACCAGTAAGGAGATTGAAGGAGTCATCAAAAATATCCCAACAAACAAGAGCCCAGGGCCAGATGGCTTCCCAGGGGAATTCTACCAAACACTTAAAGAAGAATTAATACCTATTATCCTGAAACTGTTCCAAAAAATAGAAATGGAAGGATAACTTCCAAACTCATCTTATGAGGCCAGTATTACCTTGATCCCAAAATCATACAAAGACCCCATCAAAAAGGAGAATTACAGACCAATATCCCTGATGAATACAGATGCATAAATTCTCACCAAAATAGCTAATAGCATCCAACAGTACATTAAAATCCCAAGTGGGATTTATTCCTGGGCTGCAAAGTTGGTTCAACATCCAAAAATCAATCAGTGTGACACAATACATTAATAAAAGAAAGAACAAGAATCATATGATCCTCTCAGTAGAAGCTGAAAAAAGCATTTGACAAAGTACAACATCCTTTCTTGATCAAAACTGTTCAAAGTATAGGGATAGAGAGTACATACCTCAAAATCATAAAATCCATCTAAGAAAAAACCCACAGTGAATATAATTCTCAATGGTAAAAAAACTGAGAGCTTTCCCACTAAGGTCAGGAACACAGCAGAGCTGTCCACTATCACCACTGCTATTCAACATAGTACTAGAAGACCTAGCCTCAGCAATCAGACAACAAAAAGAAATTAAAGGCATCCAAATTGACAAAGAAGAAGTCAAACTATTACTCTTTGCAGATGATAGGATACTTTATGTAGAAAACCCAAAATACTCCACTCCAAAACTGCTAGAACTCATATAGGAATTCAGTAAATTGTCATGATATAAAATCAATGCTATACACCAATAGTAAGACAGAAGAAAGAGAAATTAAGGAATTGATCCCATTTACAATTACACCCAAAACCATAAGGTACCTAGGAATAAATCTAACCAAGGAGGCAAAGAACCTGTACTCAGAAAACTATACAGTACTCATGAAAGAAAATGAGGAAGATACAAAGAGTTGTTTCATCCTCATGGATTAGAAGAACAAATATTGTGAAAAAGTATATGCTACCTAGAGCAACCTACACATTTAATACAATCCCTATCAAAATACCGTCAATGTTTTTCACAGAAATGGAACAAATAATCCTAAAATCTATATGGAACCAGAAAAGATACTGAATAGCCAGAGCAATGTTGAAAAATAAAACCAAAGAGGGCAGCATCACAATTCCAGACTTCAAGCTCTATTAGAAAGCTGTCATCATCAAGACATTATGATACTGGTACAAAAACAGACACATACATCAATGGAACAGAATAGAGGGCCCAGAAATGGACCCTCAACTCTATGGTTCACTAATCTTTGAGAAAAGAGGAAAGAATGTCCAATGGAGAAAAGACAGTCTCTTCAACAAATGGTGTTGGGGAAATTGGACAGCCATATGCAGAAGAATAAAACAGGACCATTTCCTTACACCACACACAAGAATAGACTCAAAACGGATGAAAGACCTCAATGTGAGACAGGAATCCATCAAAATCCTTGAGGAGAACACAGGCAGCAACCTCTTCGGCCTCGGCTGCAGCAACTTTTTCCTAGAAACATCCCCAAAGGCAAGGGAAGCAAGAGCAAAAATGAACTATTGGGACTTCACCAAGATCAAAAGCTTTTGCACAGCAAAGGAAACAGTCAACAAAACCAGAAAACAACCAACAGAATAGGAGAAGATATTTGCAAATGACATATCAGATAAATGGCTAGTAACCCAAATCTATAAAGAACTTATCAAGCTCAACATCCAAAGAACAAATCAAGAAATCCAAATCAAGAAATCCAATCAAGAAATGGGCAGAAGACATGAACAGATATTTCTGCAAAGAAGATATCCAAATGGCCAATACACACATGAAAAAGTGCTCAACATCACTTGGCATCAGGGAAATACAAATCAAAACCACAGTGAGATACTACTTCACACCATACAGAATGGCTCAAATTAACCAGTCAGGAAATGACAGGTGTTGGTGAGGACGCAGAAAAAGGGGAACTTTCCTACAGTGTTGGTGGGAATGCAAGTTGCTGAAGTCACTCTGGAAAACAGCATGGAGGTTCCTTAAAAAGTTGAATATAGAGCTATGCTACAACCCAGCAATTGCACTACTGCCTATACCCTAAATACTGCATATTTACCCTAAAGATACAAGGGTATCTTGTATGCTGAAGGGGCATGTTCACCAAATGTTTATAGCAGCAACACCCACAATAGTCAAACTACAGAAAACTATAGAAAGAGCCTAGATGTCCTTCAGCAGATTAATGATAAAGATGTGCCATATATATATATATATATATATATATATATATCTATATATATATATATATATCTGTGTGTCTGTGTCTGTGTGTATACACACAATGAATACTATGCAGCCATAAAGAATGAAATCATGCTATTTGCAATGTGGATGGAAGTAAAGAGTATTATGCTAAGCAAAATATGTCAATGAGAGAAAGACAATTATCATATGATCTCACTGATATTAGGAATTTGAGAAACAATACTGAGGGTCATAGGGCAATGGAGGGAAAAACGAAAGAAGATGAAACCAGAGAGGGAGACAAACCATAAGAGACTCTTTTTTTTTTTAATAAACATATAATCTATTTTTATCCCCAAATGTATATTTATGTGAATCTCCAGGTTTACACACTTCATAAGAGACTCTTAATGTCAGGAAACAAACTGAGAGTTGCTGGAGGGGTGGGGTGGCTAGGTGATGGACGTTGGGGAGGGTATGTGCTATGGTGAGTGCTGTGAATTATGTAAGACCGATGAATCACAGACCTGTTCCCCTGAAACAAATAAGACATTATATGTTAATTAAAAATTTTTTAATTAAAAAAGGACAGTTTTGTCCTTATACTCTGCAGCACCAGAGTACAAGAAACCTACAGGGAATAAACATATACTAAGAACAAGTTCATTTCCCACTCGATTCTGTATCACAGTTCAGGATAGTTCCACAGTCACAGGATAGACAGAGAATCTGGGAAAATGAACTGAACTCTTACAAATGGTCAGGATGGAGTATTTCATGTCATCTGTATTTGAAACACTCACAATAATGGAAACAAATGAATGGAGTACACATTCATGTGAACAGCTACAGAAAGGCCCTCACTTCTCCTTTCCTCCCTAGTTTTTATGATATTTAAACACAAGAGCTCCCATATGGAGCCAATAAGTGAGCAGAGCTCCACATGAACCAGATCTACAAAGCCCACCCAGAAGCACAGAGATTCTTTCCACCAGCCTGAAGAGCATTTTCATAGGGACCAGTGAGACCAGTGAGAGAATGAGGGAGTCTTGGAACAGCCAGGCTCAGCTAGGGGCTCAAGAGACAGAAACTGGGGACCCACCATGCTTGGACCCTCAAGCTCCCCTTCCTCATTCCTTGCACAGCAGCTACCTCAGGCCCTACCCGCAGGTTCAGCCCCCACGGGACCCTGAAGGTGACTCTGAACCTGAGCTTAGCCGCATGGGTCCTGCAGGAAGTGAGACCCAGGGAATGAGCACCAAGGTATCCTGAACCTGCAGGCCTTGTATCTGCTATAAGTCTCAGGTTCCTTCTACAGAGTAGCCATGAGAACCCTATCATTCCCTCATATCTGAAGGACAGAGAGGACCAAACAATAATGCAGAACAGAGCCAGAATAACCCAGGCCAGGCCTGTACAACCGAAAAGCTTCCAATTTTCCCACAGATTCTCCAGCTCTAAGCTGGGACACAACCCCACTGACCTTCTCCACCTGCAGGCTGGAGGGGCTGGGAGTCTCCTTTATAGACCAACCAGGAATCGGGATGGCAGTGAGTAGGGGACAGATACCTGCTGCCCAATCTGGCCTTGCCCTCCCTCACTATTTCCTGCCCTGGTCAAGCTATGCCTCAAGGAGCTCCAGGTCTGAATCCAGCACACCTGGGTTCCATCCTGGACTTGCTCCACTTTTGTCCCCTTCCTCAGAATCGAGTCTCCCTGGACCCTCAACTTCAGGTGCTGTGAAATGGGGAAGCTCATACTGATGTTAGAACAGAGACTATGGACACCGGGAAACAAACCGAGGGTTTTCGAACAGAGGTAGGTAGGGGGGGATGGGTGAACCCGGTGATGAGTATTAAGGAAGGCAGATTGCATGGAGATCTGGGTGTTATACACAAACAATGAATCATGGAACACTACATCAATATCTAATGATGTACTGTATAGTGACCAAGATAACACAATAAAAAAAGAACACTTTGTTTTCAACATTAATGATATAAAAACATTGACAAAGTCTTACAAATGAAACAGAGACTGCAGGTTGGGAATGAGGGGCACTGGACTGGGAACCTTTGTCTCTCCTTTGCAGAGATCCAAGGAAACGGTCTCAGAAAAATGTGACCTATATGAAGTGAAACCACACATTCAGATGTTAATTACCAAATTCCCTGTTTCATCTAAATCACCTAGGAAGCTCCTGTGGAAATCCTCCCACTCCAGACTGGTGGTGCTATGCATTGTAATAGAAACAGTGGTGGCAGAAGTGATGGGAATAATACTGATAAAGTTTCAGGTTCGCAGGTAATCTTTAGTGTTAGAAGGATTGCCTGGTCCACTTCGACACAGTGACACTCACTGGGATTCAGGCAGCATCAGACTTAACTCCCACATGGAGAGGAGGGGTGCCAATAGGATCTCATAAATGTTTTCTGGACTGTGACCCTCTCCAAATGCACTACACTTTACCTGCACCCACCCTGCTGCAATAGCCATGGGACAGGCTAGGGCATTTGATCCCTTGGACAAGGACAGGAATCTTTCCTTCCCTGCCTGCCTGCCCGCAGTTTGTGACCATCTATGTTGGGCTGAGCAGAGAAAGGGTTGGCAACTGCCTGAGGGAGGCTGGACTCCCAGGTCCACATCCCTTCTCAAGTGACAGGTGCTGTGGGGTGACCTGTAGGAGGGAAGTTCCTGGTCCGAGTCCTGACCCACCAGCAGGGGGCAGCAGAGCTCCATCAGGNCCTGACCCACCAGCAGGGGGCAGCAGAGCTCCATCAGGAACAACAGGGCAGAGAATGGGTCTGCCCAGGAGCCTCACAGGGACACCAGGCCTGGGGGTCAGCAGGTGTCCAGAGCCCTCAGAAAGAAGTCATGATGATCCATCCTATCCCCAAGGATGCAGGGGCAAAGTTTTCAGGGTCAGACTCACACAGGGTCATCCAAGACCCTGACAGAGATCCTGCAGTGAGTAGCTCATCTGGGAAATGCCAGTCATCTCACTCTCCACCTGAGGTGCCAGGGAGCTGACCCTTCTGTGCTGCGCACATCCAGAGATGCCCTGACCCCTCACCCTCTCCTTCTCTTGCCCCACTCCAAGCAGATTCTGATCCAGGGCTGCAGCTTCCTTGCTCACGAGTGTCACGAGGACAGGAAGTAGGGCACTCGGATCCCCTGGACCCTGGAAAGAGGGTCTGCAGCCTCCTTGTGAGGCTGTCTCCAAAGTGAAGTGACTCCCACAGCTTCAGACCACATATCTAGTCCCCGTGCTGTCCTTGCTTCAGTGACAGAATCCAGTTCCCAGGAGAGACCAGCGACTATCCAGTCCTGGAGTTCACACTGTGCACAAACGTGTGACTGTGGGGAGCCTCACAGAGACACAGAACCTAAAGTGAGTCCCTCAGTCAAGCATAGTCTCTGGCACTTTTCACATATTTACATGAAGCATGGGTGAAAAAGCGAAAGTAATCAAAGTGTTGATAATGCAGGTTGCTGGTCTTTGTGGGATGGGGTGTCATAGAGACAGCAGGACCATGTGTAAAAAGAATAGAAATTGTGATGAATCTCCAAGAGTGGGTGATTGTGTAACAAGTGAATTCCCACATGTACCATGATAAACAAGTGTCAGAATGAGAGAGTTTCCCATTCTGATGACATGCTGAGTTCAGCTGGGAGCCCCAGAGGGGACATGAAGCAGGAGGGGTAGGCAGAGAGGCCATAGGGCCACCTTTCCCGGAATCAGATGTTGTCTCGAGTTCTGCAAGGGCCCAGCTCAACCCCATGGCCAGGCTCCTGTAAGGCCTCCAGTGTTGACCCAGCTGCCCTATGTTCAATGACTCTGGAACAGATGGTCATGACACCTGTCAGAGAGTCAGTATAGAAATCTTCAGTGGACATTTGTACCGCATAAGACAGGACAGGACACTGGCTGGTCATATATGACAATTGCAATTGTCCCTCAGAGATTCCTGACTGATTCTTCAGCTCTAACCTAGAAGACACGGCCACCCTAAACACCAGCAGGACTAGAGCCAAAGACAAGGCTGGCTACTACTGTCAGGTGTGGGACAGTGGTATTCCTGCTCATAGTGAGAGAGACAGACTGGGATATGAGACACAGACCACTTCCCTGTCTGTGTCACACATGCCTTCAGCATAGAAGGAGTGCAGACAAAGCACATTAGATCTGGCCCAAGGCCCCAGATCTGAGATACCCAGACCTCTCCCCCAACCCAGTCTGCCAGATGGCCTCTGCACTGTGTCAATCAGGAGTGCATGTGCAGGAGGCAGGACAAGCCTGTGATGTCTATTTGGCTATGGTGTGTTGGGAATGGAAGACCTTGCTGGGATGACCAACAGAGAGACATCCATGGAGACAGAAGTAGCTCAAAGTGACAAGGGGAATTCTGACCTCTCCTTTGAACAAAATCATTGCTGTGTCACTGGCTGGAAGCAATTCTCCTTTAGAACTAAGACCTGTAAGGCAGCAGAGTGTAGGGTCATGGTGACTGTCATAATTAGCAGCAGTTCGCCAGGAATATCAGTGAGTGAGGATCTTCCTAATTCCATCTTGAGATTCCTGGACCCATGAATGCTGGCTACAGGAGAAACACCACCAAACACTGGAAACAGATGGAGTGCAAATATCACCTCCTGGAAACTGTTGCCCCGCCCAAAAGGCGTTGTCCC